>NC_056733.1:1553454017-1553499017 GCF_019279795.1 Protopterus annectens
CCCAAAGGTTCCTAGAATTTATAAACTCAAATGCTATGGAACAACTTGTTACCACTCCCACAAGAGGGGAAAACATACTGGACCTGATCATCACCAACATGGGGGCTCTATGCTCCAGACCAGAAGTCTATCCCTCACTGGTGAGATCAGACCATAAACTAATCTCACTGGATATTCACATCCCGACCCCACCCCATGCCCAGAAAACCACAGTGAAAAACTTCTCTAAAGCAAATTTTACACTCTTCAAAACTGAGGTGGAATCCTTCAAAGCCCCCGGGCCTGTGGAAAATACGGCCCAGACCGCAGAATCCTTTATAAACGCATTCTATGAACACCTTCAGGAATGCATGGATCATGCAATCCCAAATAAAACCAAGACCCAATCCTCCAAAGGCAGACGTCCTGTCTGGTGGACCCCAGCCATAAACAAACTATACAATAGAAGGAGGAAGCTACTAAATGATAAAGCAAAATCCCAAAAAGGGAAGGCATCACTGATCAGTATTAGCAAAAAACTACGGGCACACATAAAATTGTCTAAGGCCAGCTTCGAAAGTAAACTTGCACAGGACACTAAGGATAATCACAAGGCTTTCTTTAGTTATGTTAGGAACCTGGGTGGTAATTCCCAGATATGCTCAAAATTAGTCCAAAATGACAAAAAATACACCGAACCCACAGACATTGCCAACATCCTAGCTGACAGGTTCAGCGCAAACTTCTCCGCCCCTTCCCCACCAAAAGGGCAAATATCTATCCCAGCAGAGTGCTGCCCCCCTGACATCTCAGATGCTCAGGTAAGAGCCGCCCTCTCCAAAGCAAAAAACACAGCATCAATGGGACCAGATGGTGTCCCGGGATGCGTCCTACATGAACTCAAAGAAGAGCTAAACCCAAACATAAAACTACTGTTCAATCTCAGCCTTACTACAGGATATGTGCCCAAAGAGTGGCTTACAGCAACTGTGGTCCCTCTCCATAAAGGTGGTGCCTCAACGGATCCTGGAAACTATCGCCCCATAAGCCTGACTAGCTTGGTCTGCAAAGCTATGGAAAGTATCATCATGGACCTCATAAATAAAGATATTGGGGACCTACAAACACTGGATCCTACCCAGTTCGGCTTTGTTAAGGGCAGATCCTGCCTCTTAAACCTGGTTGATTTCTTTGAAACAGTCACCAAGGCCATTGACGAGGGAAGGTGGTCCACACAGCCTACCTGGACCTCAAAAGCCTTCGATACAATACCCCACTCGGGCATTATAGATAAGCTCACCAGCTTAAATATAAACCCCTATGTCACTAGATGGATTGCAAACTGGCTCAAGGACAGAACCCACATGGTTAAAATTGCTGGAGCCATGTCAGACTCCAAACCAGTTACAAGTGGTGTCCCACAAGGCTCAGTCCTGGGACCTCTCTTGTTCGGTATATATTTCTCGGAGGTACAGGCCAACACGGAAGGACTGTGGCTGACCAAGTTCGCAGATGACTGCAAACTGGGCGCCATAATCGACTCTCCAGCCGACACAAGCATCCTCCAAAAGGGCCTCATAGAAACAGACAACTGGTGAGAGCCATGGCCTCAAGCTAAATGCCAAAAGTGTATAGTCATCCCCTTTGGCAAAAACAAAGTGCCCACAAATTACCACATAGGTGGAAATCCATTAAGTACAGAAGAAGTAATTAGGGACCTGGGGACCCAAGTTGATAGCAATCTCTCATTTGACAACCACGTGGCCAAAGTGGTTAGAAAAACATTTTATATAGCCCACCTAATCATGAAGGGATTCACAACTAGATCAGGGGAGGTCATCGTGCCTCTTTACTCATCCCTCATCAGGCCCATAATTGAGTACAATGCCCCTTTTGGGATGTACCTTACCAGACACCTGCAGCAACTGGAAAGACCCCAAAAGTACCTCACCAAGAGGATCAAAGGGCTCAAACAGATGCCATATGCTGCCCGGTTAAAGAAACTCCAGCTCTACTCAGTGGCATACCGCCTGTTCAGAGGCGATCTGTGCCTGGCGTATAAAGCCATGTCCAACCCGGAATTAATGGACATGCTGCACCTCAGAAAATCCAAATCCCATCGAGCTACGCGCTTGAGAGACTTGAACCTCAGCACTAAAATAAATAGGACATGCTGGAGGATTCATAACCCAGAGGCTCCCTTCACTCTGGAATAAAATCCCAGTCCAGGTTAGGCAGAGTCCCTCATTGACTCTCTTCAAGAGGAATCTTGATGAGTGGATGGGAGATCGTAGGTTTACCCTGGGTATCACTTCTGTGTCACTGTTAGATAGAGGCACAGTATACTAACCTCGAAAAAGGGCATAGCAAAATAAATTTAAAATGGGTGGCGAAAGCCAAACACATTCTGGCTAGGCTTATAAATGCCCTAGGGCAGATAGCCTAGTATGAACCTATGAACCTATGAACCTATGTCTTATTTTGGGGGAGAGGGCGGGGCGACACCTGCACTGAACCTGTCTGCCACAATGTTGTCAATATCTGTGGTTTCAGTGAAATATTTGTTGTTGTGTACTAACTATGGGCATAGAGGATGGATTCTGACCAGGTTGCTAACATAACTGAAGAAGGCCTTCTGGTTATCTGTAGTGTCCCTCTTGATTTCCCTCTCAAAGTTGCCCATGGATGTTTGTATGATGGAAAATAGATCCTTACTAGTGCTGCTCAGACATGCCTTCCCTTTATGGAATTATGCTCTGTCTTGCAGTAGCTTCCATCTTTTGTAATACAATCTGTCTATGGCTGGGGTCCACCAGACAGGATGCTGTACCTTTGTGGAGAGTGTTTTGGTCATATATGGGATTGCATGATCAATGCATTCTCCGAGATGTCTGTAGAAAGCATTTGTGTAGGGGTCAGCATTGTGGGTTGTATCTGCCACTGGCCCAGTGGGCTGAAAGGATACCATGTCACTGTTACAAAGTGTAAAGTTTGCATCTGCGATGTTATTCACTATAGTCATTTGTGCTGGTGGTGGAGGTGGGATATGTATATCCAGGGCAATTAGTGTGTGGTCAGCTCACTGTAGTTGATGATGTAGGCCATACAGTACCTAGATACAAACCCCCAGAGTGAGGAGGTGCTCTGGACCTGAATCAGTGTTCTGACTGCTGGGGTTTGGTAGTATGTCGTATGGAGTGTGCCAGTTACTGTTGCACAGTTGCTGGCTGAGCACTGATACCTGGCCATTTACATGTGTATCCACCAATAGACAGACAGAGGCTATATATGTGAGATATGTTGTATCATAACAGTCGAGTAACATGTGTAGTATGTGTGCCAAATTCTGCTGACATATATTGCTGATATCAGGTTATTTTCTTTTTTAGGTACATGGCTCACCCGCGGAATCCCGCTTACTCCACAGCTGAGGATGAGGAGATACACCAGAGCCTGGTGCGGGATTATGCAATACTCTTTGTCGCACCAGCCAGAATCAGCAGGAGAGGGCTGCACTGTGGCAAGACCTGGTCTGTCGGGTAAATGACATAGACACGCATAATAGGACATATGAGCAGGTACGACATCACTGCAGTGATTTAATCAGAAATGTCCGTCAGCGTGCGTCGGATATCCACAGGCAACAGGTCGCCACAGGTGGTGGGGTGGCTACACATCCCCCACTCACCAGACTGGAGGGACTACTCATGAGTGTAGTGGCTCCAGTCCGCCAGCAACAACAACAGCAGCAGACATGCATTATGATGGAGGCTGGAGCCACGCAGCAGCAAGACAGTGAGCGTGCAGGTAATATGCCATATGTATAGTTGATTGTTGTGTACACTGGTAGTTAATGCATGTGTGAGGTGTGTCCTTGGTTTGTAGCTGTCACCATAGTATTTAATGTCCAAGTGTGATATCCTCAATATCAGCAGCTGACCTGTGAAAGGCGACTGTTGTACTACTGACCTGTATCATACTCAGTAACAATGGCACAGTTGTGCCCACTGACATTAGTTTCTTCACGTCTGCAGGTCCCTCTGGTGTAACAGCAATGCAGCCTATCCATGCTGGTGAGTGTGTATTACCAATACCTGTAATAGTCTTGATAGTAATAGTAATATTAGGCTCACTTAGTAGTGCTCTTTGTATGCATGTAGGTGTGTCTGTGTCTGTGTGTTGATATCATGCATACTGAGTACTGTACAATTGTGTGAAACTGTGTGCATGTGTACGTGTGCATGTGTGCATGTGTGCACCTGTGCATGTGTGCATGTGTGCATGTGCATGCACGTGCGCATGTGTGCATGTGTGCATGTGCGCATGTGCACATGTGCGCATGTGTGCATGTGTGCATGTGCATGTGTGCATGTGTGCATGTGTGCATGTGTGCATGTGTGCACGTGTGCATGTGTGCATGTCTGGACCTGTGCATGTGTGGATGTGTGCATCACTGGTAATGTGTAGACATTGTAAACTGTGTTTCCTGTTTCCCTCCCACAGGTTCTGGTGCTGCTCTGGTGTCATGCAGCAGGGAACCTGAATCAGGTGCCATGGGTACTGAAAATGATGACATCTGTGTAATGGCACAGGAAGGTATGCCAGGGTCCATCATTGGTCAGCCGATTGACAGTACACAGCTGTCAACCCCATCAATGCGCACAGTTATCCTGCCAATACACCCTTTGTCACCAATGTCCCTAGGTGATGGACAGCATACAGTGGGCATTGACCAGGGTAATGTGGTATGTGTGGCACATGCTTCCCCACACAGCAGCCATGGGCATGGCCCAGAGATGGCACCACACAGACAGATGTCCAGGGGTTCTCGTGGGAGCATCCGTGGGCATACTGCCCCTGTCAGACGTGCCCACAGAGGACTTACAACCTCAGCTATGTTTTGGGCTGTCATGCAGGCACAGTCACGTATGGAACGGTACACCAGACAGGGTCTGAGGGAGCTGAGAGCATGTCGCACCGCCATGACTGACAGTATGCGTGACATTGCGGCTGCCATCCATAATTTCACCGATGTCATAGACAGATGTTGTGGGGACATATTAGACCTGTTCCACAACTACATGTCCATGAGCCAGGGTGATGGTGGACGGTTGAGGCGTCGACGTGGGCGTATGCCAGCAACAGCAGCAGCTGGCAGTCATCGCGGACGACAACAGGGCCGCGGCCACCACCATAGTGCCAGCAGCAGCCCCAGCAATGCTGGGTCTCTGCTGTCATCAGACCGCCGCAGGAGACCACGTGCATGTGGCTCTGGCCAGGCCCGACAGGGATCTGTGTCCAGTCAACGAACACCTGCTTCTGATGACAGTACCCAGTCTGGGTTGGTACCGGATACGGTCCGTAGCACCCCTGCAAGGCACAGGTACCGTGTCCGTGGCCAGAGACACTGATCTGTATGACCTGGCAGGTACAGTCTGTAGCTGTCCACAAACACCAGTATATGGCAGCCATGAGGTGGAACTTTGTGCATCCATACACACATGCGAATTGACAACACCTAGGGCTACCGCATATACGCACACACTGCATCAACATTGCCCCACCTTGTACTGCTGTCCCTCACCAACACACATACACATACATGTCAATCGGTGGTATCGGTGGCTGACTCAGGCATACCAAGTTCACACCCTGTGCATATGATGAAACTGTGCCACCTCCTGCAATCTGTAACATCATTGCAGGTACAGGTTAACATGTTGCTGATGCACAGGGTGACTACATAGATGTGTAGTAATAGTATCATGTTGTTAACAGTAATGTGTGCTGAAATAATTGTGGGTATATCACAGCATGCCTGATTAGGTTCATAGGTTCATAGGTTCATACTAGGCTATCTGCCCGAGGGCATTTACAAGCCTAGCCCATAGTTTTGTGGCTTACGCCACCCCTTTAGTATGGGGAACTATACCCATTATTTTGCTGTGCCTCTGTTGAGCAGTGACACTGAGGTAATCCCTGGGGTATATCTGCGATCTCCCATCCATTGGTCAAGATTTCTCTTGAACAAGGCCAGCGAGGTGCTCTGCCTCACATATACCGGGATTTTATTCCACAGCATAGGGAGTCTTTGGGTGATGAATCTATCCCTCCAGCACGTCCTATTAATAGCTGTGTCGAGGTTTAAGTCTCCGCCCTTGTGGCTCTGACGGATCTAGATTTTTGAGGTGAAGCATATTCATCAAATCTGGGTTTGACATGGCCTTGTATGTTAGGCAAAGGTCACCTCTGAGCAAGCGATGGCGACTGAATAGAGCTGGAGTTCTTTCAGTCGGGCAGCATAGGACAGATGTTTGAGACCCTTTATCCTTTTGGTGAGGAACTTTTGTGGCCTCTCCAGCTGCTGCAAGTGTCGGGTCAGATACATTCGAATGGGGCATTGTACTCAATCATTGGTCTGATGAGTGATGAGTATAGGGAGACTATGACCTCCCTTGATCTAGATGAGAATCCCTTCATGATAAGGTGGGCAATGTAGAAGGTCTTCCTAACTACTTTAGCTACATGGGTGTCGAATGACAGACTACTATCAACATGGGTCCCCAGGTCCCTGATAACTTCTTCTGTACTCAGTGGATTGCCACCTATTTGGTAGCTAGGGGTAACCTTGTTTTTCGAAGGGTATGACTATGCATTTTTGGCATGTAACTTTAGGCCATGGCACTGGCACCAGTTATCCGTTTCTGTGAGACCCTTCTGAAGGATATCTGTGTCAGATGTGTTTTCTACTATGGCCCAGTTTGCAGTCATCTGCAAACTTTGTCAGCCATAACCCTCCTGTGTTTGCTTGTACTTGGAAAAGTAGATGCCAAACAAGAGTGGGCCCAGGACTGAGCCCTGTGGTACACCACTTGTGACAGGCTTTGAGTCTGACATGGCCAGCAACTCTGACCCTGTGGGTTCTGTCACTCAGCCAGTTTGCAACCCATCTTGTGATGTATGGGTTAACATTTAAGCTGATGAGTTTTCAATGATACCCGAGTGGGGTATTGTATCAAAGGCCTCGCCAGATCGAGGTAGGCTGTATGGACTGCCTTTCCCTCATCAATGGCTTTGGTGACTGTTTGAAAAAGTCAACCAAGTTTAGAAGGCATGATCTGCCTTTGACAAAGCCAAACTGGGATGGATCCAAAGTCTGCAAATTCCCTATGTCTTTATTTATGAGGTCCATTATGATCCTCTCCATGGCTTTGCAGATAAGGCTTGTCAAGCTAATGGGCGGTAATTTCCAGGGTCGGTGGAGGCACCGCCTTTGTGAAGTGGGACCACAGTTGCAGTCGCCACTCCTGGGTGCGTATCCAGAGGTAAGACTATGATTAAACAGCTGTCCTAGCTGTGGGTTTAATTCCTCGTTGAGTTCGTGGAGCACACAGCCGGGGACACCATCAGGTCCCATGGATGCTGTGTTTTTGCTTTGGAGAGCAGTTCTCACTTGGGCGTTGGAGATGTTTGGGGGCTGCAATCGCTTGGTATAGATATCTCTCCTTTGGGGAGGGGGAGAAGTTTGCACTGAACCTGTCAGCCAGTATGTTGGCAATGTCTGTAGGATCAGTAATCTTCACATCATTTTGAACTAGTTCTGAGCATATCTGGGAGTTTCCTCCCAGGTTTCTAACATAGCTAAAGAAGGCCTTATGATTGTCTTTTGAGTCTTTAGCTATTTTTCTCTCAAAATTTGCTTTCGATGATTTTATGAGAGCTCTTAGTTTTTTACTTATAGTGATCAAGGGTGTCTTACCTTTTAAGGATTTTGCTCTATCTTGTAGTAGCTTCCTCCTTTTGTTGTAGAGTTTGTTTATGGCTGGGGTCCACCAGAGTGGACGCTTGCCTTTGGTACAAAGAGTCTTTGTTTTGCTTGGGATTGCCTTATCCATGCAGTCCTGCAGGTGCTGGTAGAAGGCATTTGTAAGTGATTCAGCGGCTTGAGTACTGTTTTCCGTAGGCTCGGGGGCCTTAAAGGAGACCACACTAGTCTTTAGAAGTGTGAAGTCGGCATTCGAGAAGTTCTTTACTGTGGTCTTTTTTATTTCAGGTGGGGGTGGGATGAGGACCTCCAGCGAGATTAGTTTGTGATCTGATCTCACCAGTGAGGGGTATACTTTCGGTGTTGAACATTGTGCTCCCATGTTCGTGATGATGAGATCAAGTATGTTTTCTCCTCTTGTGGGGATGGTGACTAGTTGTTCCATGGCATTTGAGTTTATGAATTCCAGGAACTTTTGGGCTAGGGTGTTTGGGCTTGAGTAGTGTTCCCAGTCTATATTAGGGTAATTGAAGTCACCTAGTATGATGGTGTTTGGTGATACATTTATCCCCTCTAGTGTTTTCAGGAAGGCCATGTGAGGTTCCTGAGTTTGTGAGGGTGGCCTGTAACATGCTACAATTTGCAGAGCAGTCTTGCCTATGGTTAATTGCACCTGGATGGTCTCCGATGCATCGTGCGTTGCCACCAGTCTTGAGGTGTGGGTGTCTTTGATGAATATGGATACCCCTCCTTTCTTGGTATTGTCCGGATTTTGGGGCGGGAAGCATGATAAGAGGTAAAACCTGATAGTGCTGGGGTGCTCTCAGGAGCCTTGAACCAGGTTTCTGTCACTGCACAGACATCGATGTTCTCCATACTGAGAAGGGCCTCGAGTCGTGCATTTTGAGATTTAGACTTCTGGCATTGAGCAGCATTACCCTTAGTTTTTCCTTTTTGTGTTCTAGGGTGGTAGGTTTAGAATTTGAGCCTTGCCTAAAAAGGCACTATGGGGTGGCAAGAGCCTTTGCCAATATCCGAATCCCAGGGTGACAGGTGCAAGCCGTCCCTTGCGAAGCGTGGCTTGTCCAGCATGTCATCCCAGGCAGACAGACATTGGATCCCCTTTGAATGACACCAGAGTTTAAGCCAATTGTTAAAGCTGATCATCTTATCTCTGTATTGTGGCATCATTCTTGGTGAAGGTAGGATACTGCTCAAGGTCAGGGTCATACCTGCCTGGGCTACATAATCAGAGAGCTCCTCAATGTCTCTTTTCATGTAGTCCAAGGAGTGCGTCTCAGGTCGTTTACACCAGCGTGGACAATGACTGAGTCATATTTGTACCTGCTGTTGAGAGACCTGAGTGCTTGCGTATGTGGCGGATTCTGGCCCGACAGGCAGCTTACTGTGACCTTCTCCTTACTCAGTCTGGTGAGCGGACGTCAGTGTGTCTGACTATGGAGTCACCAATGACTAGTGTGTCTGGCATTGTGTTTGGCCTTAAGGGCTGTGACTGTTTGACACTCTGACTGTGAGGTCTATGTGTTGCAGGTGTTGTGTTCTGAGGTGGTGGTTGTTTGGGTGTCTGCTTTGGTGGCCTCTGCTGTTTTGGTAGATTTTTGATCAGAGCCGCCTAGTATGTCTTTGTGTGTTTATGTGTATGATTTGAGGTTGTGATGGTACTATGTGAGACTGGGTCTATAGTGTGTGTGGTAACCTTCTCCTCCTGACTGGTCTTGCCAGTCCTATGTTGAGAGAGCTCAGCCTCCAGTTTGGCCGTATAGTTGCATCTCTCGCATGTATTTGTGTTTTGTGGGAGGAGGAGAGGGTTGTCCGTGTACATTTATTTATTTATTTATTTGCAGTTGGTTTACCAGGATAGTCCATTGGGCCTAAAAGATCCCGTTTTCAATGGAGTCCTGGGGAGAAAAGCTCCAAAAAAAGAACAGACAAACGGAATAGTACATACATTTAAAAAGCTTCTTAATGCAAACTAACAGACAAGTTGAAAACAACATAGCTAGGCTACTTATACAATGTAAAAAAAAGAGTACAGTCATAACTTTTGCATTTGATGTACATTAGAAAATGTGAATTATTGAAAAAGTACAAATAATGAGAGGTAGGTTATGGCATTAAAGAGGTAGGATTATATTGTTATATGGTGTGGTTAGAATTCGAGAAAGTAATAAGTATACAGGCTTTGTTGAGTAGAAAGAGAATGAATGGAGGATAAAGGATGAAGGGTTCCAGATTTTTATGATGGATGGGAACAAGAGCATTCCCATTGGGACGTAAGATGAGTATGAAGAGATTTTTTGAATGAATAGAGATTAGAGATGGTACGAATAGATGGTGGGAGTGAGTTCCAAAGACGAGCTATGTTAAAGGATAGTAGGTTTTTGCCTGGGGGGCGCTTTGGTTTAAGTATTTCTAATAGGTTTTGATTGTTTGACCTTAAGATTCTATCAGGTAAGTGAAACTTAAAAGAAGAAGACAGGGAGGGACAAAGAGAGGGGTTGTTAATGAGTTTGTGGGCTAGGGTAAGCTGAATGTAATTGAGCTGATGTGGAAGTTCAAGCCAATGTAGTTTTGGAGAGAGGAACAGTGATGGGTGAATGACCTGTGTCCGCTGGCGAACTTGGCGATTTTGTTGTAGCATGAGGAAAGTTGTTTTTTAAGAGAGGTCTGAATATTAGTTAGGAGAGGTGAACCATAGAGAAGGAGGGAATAAGAAAGGAAGAAGACAGAGTGATTTTTGAGGTCTTTGTGAGATATTGATTTTGGCGGTAAAGCATACCCAGCTTTTGGTGGGTTTTAATGTTTAGGTGTATGTGGAATTGAAATTAAGTTGGTTATCAATTTGAACACCAAGTAACTTGGTTCAGATACGAGTTCTAGGGTTGAATTGTTTTGACTAGTGATCAGGAATGTGTTTGTATCAAAAGGAGTAGTTTTAGTGGGGTAAATACCATTAGTTTAGTTTTGCAGGCGTTGAGAGCAAGGTGTTTTATTTCCATCCAATGCTCAGTAATAGTGAAAGTTGCTTGTGTGTGCTTTAGAAGCTCAGGAGTAGATGAGGCAGAGCAGATAATGGTGGAATCGTCAGCATATTGGATGATGTTAGAGAAAGGAATAGATTTATGAAAGTCGTTTATAAAAATGTTAAAGAGAAGAGGACCAAGTATGGAGTTTGGGAACCCGGTGGGGGTACTAAGAAAGAGGAAGTGGCCTTTTTCCATTTTACAGCTTGGTGTCTGTTAGATAGGTAGCTGGAGAACCAGTTCACAGAGGGGAAGGTTAAGTTTGGAAAGTTTAGTTAATAGCAGGCTGTGTGAAATGGTATCAAAAGCCTTAGAAAGGTCAAGTAGTAGGGTAGAGACAATATGGCCAGAATCACGAGCTTTATTTACAGTTTCTAGATAGGAGAGGAGGGCTGTCATGGTGCTATGATTTGGCCTAAAGCCATGTTGTGTAGGTGTGAGAAGGTTATTGTCTAAAAGATGTGGTAGTAGTTGAAGTTGAACACATTTTCAAGTAGTTTAGAGATAGGGACAAGATAGCAATGGGCGGAAGTTGTTAACACTGCAGTTATTACCGCTTTATGAAGGGGATGATAAAGGCTTGTTTCAGAGTTGGGGCACTGTACATTCTAGGATTGAGCGGTTGATGAGGATGCTTATGGGATAGGCAATTGCATCAGCAGCAACGCTTAGGAAATATGAGGGGATATCATCAGGTGCATTTGTGCCGGCTTCAGTTTATGAAGTAGTTTTTTTATTGTAGAAATGGGTATAGGTTTTAATGAGAATGGAGTTGTGTGAAGAGGCAAAGTATTTGATGTTGGTGAGGATGATGAGGATGTTAGAGAGGGAGAAGAGTTATGGGATGTAGTTAGAGAAGATGGGAATGAGGAAGGAAGAGAAGTGCAGGGTGGGCTTTGGCAGGAGAGGGTGAGGGGGTATTGGATGGTATGGTAGAGGTAGGGAAGGAGGAAGTTAGTTTGCTAATAGAGTCAATGAAGAAGGAGTTGAATTCAGTAGCTAGGTCTAGATCTGGGGCATTTGGGTCGGGGGAAGGGGTGTGTGGTTTGCTGGGGTTAAGGAGGGTGGAGATACCTTTCCAGAATTTCTGTGGATTTGTTTTATTATTGTTTTGGAGGGTAAAGAAGTAATTTTGTCTGTCAGAGATAATAAGTTTTTGACTTTATTTCGAGGGTTCGGTATTCAGTGTGGGAATCAGGGACTTTCTTTTCTGATAAAGTGCCCAGGCTTTGTCTCTAAGGCATGGTTGCTAATGTATCTCTGGTAAGCCATGGAGCAGAATTATTTTTATTCGTTTTGTCCTTTGGGGCTTGGGAATCTAGTATTCTTAAGAATGTAGAGTTAAAGTGAGAAACAGCGTCTTCTAAGGGTAGTGTCCTAAGAGTGTTCCAGTTGATTGCTTTTAAAGAATCTGAGAATGTTGTTGGGTTGAAATTTTTGTGGTTAGTGTGGTAATATAATTGTGGGGTGGAGAGAGATACAAGGGAGTCGGTATGTGAAGATGGGCATATGATCACTTAGAGCATCGGAAGAGTACCACTGTCAGAGTAATAGTGTGGGTGTGACACAAGGATCCAGTCTAGTATACTGCCACAGGAAAGGTTTTTAGAAGGACGTGTTACTTTGTTGATTAGTTGGGAAAAGTTATATAGGTTGATGTTAAGGGGGTTGGATGGAGATTGAATTGAGGTCCAGTTAATATTTACATCACCTGGGATTATGGTTTCATTATTAATGTTACTGGAGAGCCAGGAGAGAATGTCTTCTAATGTAGAGATATTGTCACCTGGGGAATAGAGGGATGCAAGACATATATGTTTATGCTTGTTGACTTGTAGGAGAGTGATGAGTAGTTCAGCATTGTTGAATTGTGGAATAGGTTTATTGAAGGGAGTAATTGACAAGGAAGTAGAAAATAGAAGAGCTACAATCACGCCTTTTATGGGACCTGTCTTTTCTAATGATAGAGTAGTTAGGTGGGATTATTTCAGAGCTTTTTATATGGGGTTTTAGCCATGTTTCTGAAATAGATAGGATGTCAGGTTTATTATATGTGATCCAGGCATGGAGGGTTGTTAATTTGTTGACTATGCTTTGGGAGTTTAGTGAAGTAAGTAATAGAGGTTTACGATAGTAGTAGAGGTTGAGGGGCCTGGTTAGGATGGATATCACCTGATAAGAGACTGGTGACTAGATGAAGGATATGGTTAGAACAGTAATTAAGTAGTTTAGTAAATGGGTTGGGAGATGTTGTGTTGAAGAAGGGTTACTGGTAGTTAAGAGGATGGGGGTCTATGAGAAGTAAGTACTTTGTAAGAGAAGGATAGGAGGTGATTTATAGGATATAGATGTGGAGAGATAGGTGAGTGTGAATGTGAGTAGGGGTAGTTTAGATGGTTGGTAGTATGATAGAGTTGTGGATGCTGGCAGGTACTGGGTTGGGTGAGGTAGTAAAGAAAGGTAAGTTTTAGAAGTAGTAGTAGTAAAAGAGAGATGGATGAAGGTTTTAAAAGCATGTTATTAATGATTACTTTGTGTATAGAATCAATTAGTATTAAGTTTGTTTTTAAAGATAATTATAGGAGGATGTGATGTAGTTGTCCTAGATTGTAGGGGAGTGTGGTGTAATGGAAGGAGGTGGCAGAAGAGGTAGAGGTAAGTAGAAGGTAAAGATAGGGCTGATTGTCAGAGTTGAAGTTTGGACTTGAGTTTGTAGTGTAGCTAAGTAGAGGGTGTGGTAACTATGGGTGATTAGAAAATGGGTGTGCAGGGTGTTGGTGTTTGATTGGAGTGGGGAGGAAGTGGGTGTGGTAATAAGAGGAATATAGCTGGGAGTGCTGGGGGCGGGTGGGAATTGGGGGCAGGGTAGGGGATGAGGAGCCGGAGGGCCAACTGAGGAAGCACAGGAGAAGGAGAAGAGCCAATCAGTGGAGCATGGAATGCAGGAAGTAAGCTGTAACAGAGTGAGTAAGGTTCTGGATAATCTAGGCAGAATGGGCTAAGAGTTTGGAGAAAGGTAAAAATAAGGTAAAGGCTAGTAAAAAAAATATGCAAGGAGTAAGTAAGAAGGAATATCAGTCTAGTGGTTAAATGTAGAAGTACACTGGGCCACTGAGGCAGTGTAAGGGCTAAAGAGGACTGAATGTAAGGAGCATGTAAGGAGTAGAGAAATTTGATAGGGATGGGAGTAGAGAGGCAAGGATGAAGGGGATGTAGGCCGCTGGCTGTACTGGCAGGGAGATAGCATATACAGGTTCAACAAGGAGTATAATTACAGAAGCATAGAGCAGCAAATACACATACTTCTTCAGTGTCCTTTGGAGGAGACTTGGTTCAACCTTCCCAGCAGGGGTTAAGGCAGCAGAGGTAGTATTGGGACCACAAAACAAGGTAGAGTCTGGTGACCTAGTTAGGTGGAACTATCCACTAGGCGAGGTCCCAATGGGAATATGCAGGGTAAAAACAACATGAGGCAATTGTAACATTGCCTCAATATTCCCAGGTTCACCAGCTGAGCAGGAGAGGACACTAGCAACTGATCCCTCGACATGCTAGAAGGACTAGACAAAAAACTTAAAAGAGATTCCGGGGCGTGGTGACAGAAATGGGGTTTGCCTTTTTGGGGTGCTATCTATAAGAGTGCCGTATCAAGGTAATAAGTACTGTAGGAGCAAGTGCTAGGTTTAACAGATAGAGAAAAGTCTACTTGGAGTCAAGTAGAGATGATCTTTTTAGGTATTAGAGAAAGTGCTAGTAACAGGGATGATTAAAGGTAAGATTGAAAAGAATGCACTCTGCAGTGCACTAGAGAAGTTAGATATGAAAGTAGGTAACTTGAGTTTTACCTGTTTAAAAGTTAAGGTTTAGTGGAGAGTTACTATTTTTAAAACAGCAAGATGGACTGAAAGGGGTGGTTACTTTTGTATTTTGGTACTACTTAAATACTGTAGGATGGCCAATAAATTTAGATAATTGAAGGGTGGGATTTCAAAAGTGATGGTTTTGTGATTACTCACATAAGCCAGTGAAAGTAGAGAGAAATGAGATATATGGTCAGATTAACATAAGAGGCGGGCAACTAGAAAGACAGTGGTATTTAACAAGACAACTTAAATGGGTGGGAGGGAGGGAAAAATTCTGCCTGACTCAGAACAGAGAGAGCTGTGGTCTCTTTTGAAGTTTTAATATGCTGTTAAACAGAATGCAAGCAAAACACAAGGTAAAGAAAACAAACTACAGTATTCAAAATATAGAAAGGCAATACAGAAATACAAAAAATAACAGCAAACTAACCTTTCCTTCACAGCAAAGTGTAGCAGAGTCTGGATGAGCCTTTCTGGTAAAGGGTGTGATTGTCATGTACTGTTGTCTACACCCATGGTAAGTACCATAGTGTATCATCTGCACATGTTGGCATACTGGTGGTAAGGATGTCAAAAGAAGGCTACATACATAGGTAGCACAGGGGATAAGGTAATGAATGTATTAATACGCAATGATGGACATGTAAACTGCAAGTGGCATGTTGCCCACACTGGACTCTGCAATGTGGATGTTTGAGGATATTGATATGTGTGCAGTACTACGCGACTGGTACAGGACACACAGGAGCACAGTAGCACTGCAAGCTCACATCTCATACCATGCTAGAGAGCCCCAACACACAAAACTAACTGTCACAGGAGGGAGAGTCCCCATACGTGTCAGGGATACTGTATTGGCAGGCCAGGTATCATACATCCTACTAAGTATGGAACCACTGAGTGAAGGCTCAGTGTCTATTATTTGACATGTGTATTACTGCAGGTATGAGCACATGGGTTTCCATCCAGTTATTGTACATCCTGACAGTACATGGTCTGTACACTTGTGTGCACTGAGACTGGACCCTAGCCATCTGACCTGTGTATTTCCATGTACATGTGCATAGTGCCTGCAATTTGCAGTGTTACCTACTGGAAGTGGTACAGCTTGTTTGTTGTACAATGGACTACATGCAGCCCTGCTTACTGTAGCTGTGTTTGCATGCATGTTTGCTTGCAATTACCCTGGAATACTGATCCCACCTGCAATGCATAGTTACAGAGCTTCTGTGGACTCCTAGTGACATCTGCATAGCTTACTATATGTATGTCCATGTTCCACTTGACAGAATGTCACTGTTTGTCCTGTTCACATGTACGTTGCCTGTGACACATTGCATATGACTTACCTGGCATTTGTCCACGTGAGCAGTCATATATGCTAGTGCTAACTAATCGCAGGCACTACACCCTCACATATTCATCTTCTGTTGAACCACCTGCTTCGCTAGGAACGGCTTGCACCTGTCACTCCTGGGCTTTCAGATATTGGCAAAGGCTCTTGCTACCCCCATAGTGCTTATGTTAGGCAAGGCTCAAATGAAAACCCACCTTCATAGGTATCACAAGGGATAAGAAACTAAGAGTAATGCTACCCAATGCCAGAAGTCTAAACCTCAAGATGCATGCACCCGAAACTCTCCTTGGCATGGAGAACATCGATATCTGTGCAGTAACAGATGCCTGGTTCAGGGCTACTGAGAGCACCCCAACACTACCACGTTATACCTCATACCATGCTTTTCAGCCCCAAAACTTGGAACGAACCACAAATGGATGGGTAATATTGATATTCATCAAAGATACCCACACCTCCAGGTTGGTGGCAAAGCACCAAGCATCACAGACTATCCATGTGCAACTAACAATGGGTGAAACTGCCTTCCAGGTTGTAGCCTGCTACAGACCATCCTCCCAAACCCAAGAACTGCACTCGGCCGTCCTGTGAACAGTGGACATATGAAGGTCTCTCCAAACACCATTATATTGGGCGACGTCAACTACCCAAACATAGACTGGGAGCATGACTCTAGCTTCAACACCCTAGGCCAAAGATTCCTAGAATATATGAGCTCAAATGCTGTGGAACAGCTTGTTACCACTCCCACAAGAAGGGAAAACATACTGGACCTGATCATCACCAACATGGGGACTCTATGCTCCAGACCAGAAGTGTATCCCTCACTGGTAAGATCAGACCATAAACTAATCTCACTGGATATTCACATCCCGACCCCACCCCCTGCCCAGAACACCACAGTGAACAACTTCTCTAAAGCAAATTCACACTCCTCAAAACTGAGGTGGAAACCTTCAAAGCCCCCGGGCCTGTGGAAAGTACAGACCAGACCGCAGATTCCTCTATAAACGCATTCTATGGACACCTTCAGGAATGCATGGATCATGTGATCCCGAATAAAACCAAGAACCAATCCTCCAAAGGCAGACGTCCTGTCTGGTGGACCCCAGCCATAAACAAACTACACAATAGAAGGAGGAAGCTACTAAATGATACAGCAAAATCCCAAAAAGGGAAGGCATCACTGATCAGTATTAACAAATAACTACAGGCACTCATAAGATTGTCTAAGGCCAGCTTTGAGAGAAATTGCACAGGACACTAAGGATAATCACAAGGCTTTCTTTAGTTATGTTAGGAACCTGGGTGGTAATTCCCAGATATGCTCAGAGGTAGCCCAAAATGTCAATAGAAACACCAAACCCACAGACATTGCCAACATTCTAGCTGACAGGTTCAGTGCAAACACCCCCCCCTCCACACCGAAAGTGCAAATATGTATCCCAGTAGAGTGCTGCCCCCCTGACATCTCAGATGCTCAGGTAAGAGCTGCCCTCTCCAAAGCAATACACACTGCATCAATGGGACCAGACAGTGTCCCGGGCTGTGTCCTACATGAACTCCAAGACGTGCTACAACCAAACATAAAACTACTGTTCAATCCCAGCCTTACTACAGGATACGTGTCCGAAGAGTGGCGTACAGCAACAGTGGTCCCTCTACAGAAAGGTGGTGACTCAATGGATCCTGGACACTATCGCCCCATAAGCCACACTAGCTTGGTCTGCAGAGCTATGGAAAGGATCATCATGGACCACATAAATATAGATATTGGGGACCTACAGACATTGGTTCATACCCAGTTTGGTTTTGTTAAGGGCAGATCCTGCCTCTCAAACCTGGTTGATTTCTTTGATACAGTCACCAAGGCCATTGACGAGGGGAAGGTGGTCCACACAGCCTACCTGGACCTCGCAAAATCCTTCGATACAATACCCCACTTGGGCATTCTAGAGAAGCTCACCAGCTTAAATATAAGCCCCTATGTCACTAGATGGATTGCACACTGGCTCAAGGACAGAACCCACATGGTTTGAATTGCTGGAGCCATGCCAGACTCCAAACCAGTTACAAGTGGTGTCCCAGAAGGCTCAGTCCTGTGACCTCTCTTGTTTGGTATATATATTTATCGGAGGTACAGGCCAACACGGAAGGACTGTGGCTGACCAAATATGCAGATGACTGCAAACTGGTTGCCATAATCGACTCTCCAGCCGACACAAGCATCTTCCAAAAGGGCCTCATAGAATCAGACTACTTGTGCCAGAGCCATGGCTTCCAGCTGAATGCAAACAAGTGTATGGTCATCCCCTTTGGCAAAAACAAAGTGCTCACAAAGTACCACATAGGTGGTACTCCATTACGTATAGAGGAAGTAATTAGGGACCTGGGGACCCAAGTTGATAGCAATCTCTCATTTGACAACCACGTGGCCAAAGTGGTTAGAAAGACATTTTATATAGCCCACCCCATCATGAAGGGATTCACATCTACATCAGGGGAGGGCATCGTGCCTCTTTACTCATCCCTCATCAGGCCCATAATTGAGTACAATCCCCCTGTTGGGATGTACCTTACCAGACACCTGCAGCAACTGGAAAGACCCCAAAAGTACCTCACCAAGAGGATCAAAGGGATCAAACAGATGCCATATGCTGACCGGTTAAAGAAACCCCAGCTCTACTCAGTGGCATACTGCCTGTTCAGAGGTGTTCTGTGCCTAATGTATAACGCCATGTCAAACCCGGAATTAATGGGCATGCTGCACCTGAGAATATCCAAATCCCATTGGGCTACACGCTTGAGAGACCTGAACCTCTGCACTGAAATAAATAGGACATGCTGGAGGGACAGATTCATAACCCAGAGGCTCACTTCACTCTGGAATAAAATACCAGTCCAGGTTAGGCAGAGTCCCTCATTGACTCTCTTCAAGAGGGATCTTGATGAGTGGATGGGACATTGTAGGTTTACCCCGGGTATCACTTCTGTGTCACTGTTAGAGGCACAGTATACTAACCTCGGAAAAGGGCATGGCAAGATATATTTACAATGGATGGCGACAGCCAAACACATTCTGGCTAGGTTCTTAAATGCCCTAGGGCAGATAGCCTAGTATGAACCTATGAACCTATGAACCTATGTACCTTGTTCCCCATTGGCCCTATGTGCTGTTAATCACCATGGCAATCACAATACTATGGTAGCATGTGCAAAGGTCAGTTGTCAGTCACCTCTATGGTACAGTTGTGGAATATGTGGGTCATGTGGCAATGTCACAGCTGCCACATGTACACAGTCAACCCTCTCCCCTCCACATGGATGTACAACACATGTATGAGATGGAACCACATAGCCAAACTGGGGACTAAGCACTCTGAACCCAGTACTGGCATAACCTGTCAGGTGGCATGCAATACTACAGTGACTACAATACCAGTCTGATGTAGACCTACACTGACAGCAATACAAGCACGTAAAGACACTGGGACATTTGTGGAGCCTTAGAATAGCATCCTGCCTGAGCGGCACACACCTCTGCAGCTGGCACACAGGCATACATTATGCCTGAACACATCACGCATAACACATAGCACACAAATCCTGTGTGCCAAACAGTCACAGCCTGTACGGCTAGACAACACACCTGCCACAGTTGTGTTAGCTACCTTTATTGTCCGGTACAGTGTGGTCATGCTCACCAGGCTGGAGAAGGTGAAGGTCACAGTGATATGCCCGTGGGGCACTATGGTCCACCACATAACACAAGCATACAGGTCAGTCAGAGGCATGGACACATATGACTCAGTCGTTGTCCATGCCACATACCTTCTCCTGCTGTACTTGTAGGGTTCTGACATCATCAGTGTTTAGAAAGGGGAATGTGCATCCTGTAGTCTGTTCTCCTAGTTGCCAAAAGGGACATTTCCCTCAAACAAAATAGCACACACACTAACCCCCTCATCCAAACACACACACTTGCCATTTGCAGGATTCAAACCCCTACTTGACAATGTTATGACACTCGAGACAGACGCATTAGCTGAGTGCGCTATTTGCATTACTAGAAGGTTTTTCTTCTCCTGCTGTACTTATATGATGCTGACATCATCAGTGTTTAGAGGGGGGAATGTGCATCCTGTAGTCTGTTCTCCTAGTTGCCAAAAGGGACATTTCCCTCACACGAAATTGCACACACACTAACCCCCCTCATCCAAACACACACACTTGCAAGATTCAAACCCCTACCTAACTATGTTATGACACTTGAGACGGACGCATTATCAGAGCGCACTATTCGCATTACTAGGAGGTTTCCCTTCTCCTGCTTTACGTATAGGGTGCTGACATCATCAGTGTTTAGAAAGGGGAATGTGCATCCTGTAGTGTGTTTTCCCAGTTGCCAAAAGGGACATTTCTTTCACACAGACTTGCACACACACCAAACCCACTCACACTGAGCATTTGGAGGATTCAAACAACTACCTAACTATGTCATGACACGCGAAACGGACGCATTAGCGGAGCACGCTATTCACATTACTGGGAGGTTTTAATTCTCCTGCTTTACTTATAGGGTGCTGACATCATCAGTGTTTAGAAAGGGAAATGTGCATCCTGTAGTGTGTTTTCCCAGTTGCCAAAAGGGGCATTTTCTTCACACAGACTGAGCATTTGCAGGATTCAAACCCCTATCTAACTATGTCTATGACACTTGAAATGGACGCATTAGCGGAGCATGCTATTCGCATTAATGGGAGGTTTTCCTTCTCCTGCTGTACTTATAGGGTGCTGACATCATCAGTGTTTAGAAAGGGAAATGTGCATCCTGTAGTGTGTTTTCCCAGTTGCTAAAAGGGACATTTCCCTCACACAGGCTTGCACACACACCAGCCCCACTCACACACTAAGCATTTGCAGGATTCAAACCCCTACCTAACTATGTTATGACACTTGAGACGGCTGCATTAGCAGAGCACACTATTCACATTACTGGGAGGCTTTTCTTCTCCTGCTGTACTTATAGGGTGCTGACATCATCAGTGTTTAGAAAGGGGAATGTGCATCCTGTGGGGAGGCAGACGCCAAGCACACTCTGGCTTAGCTGTCATTCCCTAGGGCAAACAGCCTAGTGTTGACCTCTACACCCATATGTTTAATTGTCAAATGCACATTATTTGTTGCTGATAGACTGTTTGCAGGTCTTTATTGCCATAGCATTCCCTGTTTGTATGAACAACATGTGTATCTGTGGAAGATGTTTGCATATGGGAGGGATCCACTATATCACGTATGCCTCTGCAGTCATTTAACTGTGTGCACTGGGCAGATTGCTGTAATGTGGTTGGTTCCTGGAATAACACGTACAAATACCAGATATGTGTGGCCAACTGCTAAACTGAGATTTGGCCTAAGTGTGTGAGCATGCCCAGTTCAGCCTTCCCATGGCATGTTGTCTGACATATGTCTCATTTATCAAAGTGTGTGAGCATGCCCATTGTGAGCTTTCCATATGTTGAACTCTGCAGCCCACCACATTTGTGGATGAGTGTGAACTTCAACAAAAATCTCCCGTTTATGGTTATGTGTTGTGTGTCATGTTGTGTAGTTACTGTCCAACTTCTTTGTGTGTGAACACAACAGGGATTATACTGTGCCTGCAGGGTTTGCATGGGATACTTTGCATACAGTTGTCAACATCCTTTCATACTGACCTAACACTGTAGTACTGTATAGTGTACTGGTTCAGTACTTTGACTGTGGTGGACAGTATCCTGGGCTTTAGTCCTATCACTGCTTTACACTTCCATAGTGAGCACAACAGCCTGGTTAGGGGCCAGTTGTGCACATCTGACCATGTTGCATTATGTTCAGATATGAACTACTTAAACCAGGCTTGTCCAACATTGGTAGTGCATTCCACAACATAGGTGTACATTTGCAAACACTAGCGATGTGCCCTAGGCCATTTCTAATGCTAGTCGGAGAGTGTGTTTGTCCTTCGACACACATTGTAAGTGGAGTTTGCCATGACATATGTCATGGTTAGTATACTGTGCCTCTGTCTACCTGTGACATAACAGTGATACCTAGGGTAAACCTACCATCTACCATCCACTCATCAAGATTCCTCTTGAGGAGAATCGATGAGTGACTCTATGGATATCCTGTACTGGGAGTTTACTCATGGGTGGGGGTGGCTTCTGTGTTATGGGTCATGCAGTACAGCTTGTCCTATGTATGTCAGTGCTGGGGTTTAGGTCTCTCATGTGCAAGGTTCACTGCCATTCAGATTTTACAAGGTGCAGCATGTTTATTGATACCAGCTTGGACATGGCTTTATACATCAGGCACAGCTTGCCTCTGGGTGGGCAGTATGGCAGTGTGTAGCTGTAGTTTGTTTAATCAGGCAACACATGGCATCTGTGCAAGCTCTTTGATACTCCTGGTGAGGTACTGTTGGGGACTTTACAGTTGATGGAGGTGTCTGCTGAGGTACATCCCACAGGGGCTATTGTAGTCAATTGTAATGCTGATGAAGGATGACTGCAGAGCCACAATGACCTCCCCTTATCTAGATCTGACAACCTTCATGATTAGATGGGTATATGAAATGTTTCTGTAAACACTACAGCCACATGTTTGTCCAATGCAGGATATCTATCACCTTGTGTCCCCAGGTCTCTCATTACATGTTAAGTACGTATGGGTTAACACCTATGTGGTAATTGGTGGGCACTTACTGTATATCCACGGGGGTTGACTATACACTTTTCTGCAATTAGCTTGCTGACATGGCTATGGCACCAGTTGTCTGTTCCTATGTGGCCCTTTTGTGGGATGCTTGTGTCAGCTGGAGGGTCACATATGGTGAGCAGTTTGTAGTCCTCTGCAAACATGTTCAGACACAGTCCTTCCATGTTGACCTGTACCTATGGGACATATATACCAGACGAGGAAGGTCCCAGGACCAAGCCTTGTGGGATGCCAGTTATATCTGGTTTGTAGTCTGACATTGGTGCAGCATGTCTGACCATGTCAGTTCTGTTCTTGGTCTGGTTTGCAACCCCTCTACTGACATAGGGGTTTATATTTAAGCTGGTGAGCATATCTATAATGAACACATAGGGTATTGTATAGAAGCCTTTGCAAGGTCCAGCTACGCTGTGTGGACCACATTGCCCTCATCAATGACCTTAATGACTGTTTCATATGAGTCAAACATGTTTAGAGGCAGGATCTGCACTTAAGAAAGCCACACTGGGTAGGGTCCGGTGTCAGTAGAAATATCTTTATGTCTGCGGTACATGCTGATCCTTTCCATAGCTGTGCAGACCGAGCTTCTCAGGATTCTGGGGTGGTAGTTTTCAGTATCCATTCAGGCAACACCTTTGTTGAGAAGGACCACTGTTGTTGTACACTGCTCTTTGGGTACATATCCTGTGGTAAGGCTGACATTGAGCAGTAGTGCAATTTGGCATTCCATTTTTCTTGGAGTCCATGTTGGACTCAGCCCAGGACACCATCTCATACCATTGCTGCTGTGTGTTTTGCTTTATAGATGCTGGCTGTTACCTCAGCATCTGCAATGTCAGGGGGCCAGCAGTTGGCTGGGATAGATATTTTGCATTCGGGGGGGGGGGGGTTTGCACTGCACCTGTCAGGATGTATGTTGGCAATATGTGTGTGTGTTTGGTATGTTGTTTGTAATATTTGTGTGATTCAGAGCATATCTGTGAATTCCCAACACGGTTCCTAACATCAGTTGTGGAAGCCTTGGGATTATCCTTAGTGCCCTGTACAATTTGTATCCTCATAGGTTCATAGGTTCATACTAGGCTATCCACCCTAGGGCATTTGTAAACCTAGCCAGAGTGCGTGCGTCTTTCGCCACCCCTTGCTATGTGAATATTATGGCCATTTATGATTTGCTTTGCTGTGCCTCTGTCTGGACGTGACACAGTGAAGACCCCCAGTGTAACTCTACGATCATCCATCCACTTGGCAAGATTCCTGTTGAAGAGTGATAGTGAGGGGCTCTGCCTAACTTGGGGTGGGATTCTGTTCCAGGGTGTGGGGAGCCTCTGGGTTATGTATCTGTCCCTCCAGCACATCCTATTTCATTATGTGTTGAGGTTAACATCTCTCACTCTCACTGCTCCAATGGCTTTGAGTTTTCTGGGGTGGAGCATGTCAATTACTCCTGTGTTGGACATGGCCTTGTACAACAGGCATGCAATGCCTCTTTGTAGGCAGTATGTGACTGCATTCAGCTGGGGTGTCTACAGCCAGGCAGCATATGACATATATTTGAGACCCTTTATCCTCTTGGCGAGGTACCTTTGAGGTCTTTCTAACTGCTGCAGGTGTCAGGTAAGGTACATCCCAAATGAGGCATTGTACTAGATTATGGGTGTGATAAGAGAACAGTATAGGGGCACAATGACCTCTGTTGATGTAGATGTGAATCCTTTCATGATACGGTGTCCAATATAGACAGTCTTCCTAGCCACATTGGCAATGTGAGTGTCACATAACAGGTTACTGTCCACTTGTGTCCCTAAGGTCCCTGATTACTCCTTCCATACATAATGGTTTACCACCTATGTGGTAATTTGTGAGTACCTTGTTTGGTATTTGGTGGGACATTCATACTGTCCAGTGTCTTCAGGACGGCTGGGTGGGGTTCCTGTGTGTGAGAGTGTGGTCTGTAGCATGCTACAGACTGTACAGCAGTCTTGCCTACGGTTAGTTGCACATGGGTGGACTCCAATGCCTTGTGCATTGTCAGTTACCTGGACATATGGGTGTCTGTGCTGAATATGGATACTCACCCTCCTTTTATGTTTTGTTCCAGGTTTTGGGGCCATGACACATGATATGAGGTATAACCTGGTAGTGCTGGTGTGCTGTCAGGAGGCTTGCAGCAGGTTTCTGTCACTGCACAGTCATCAATGTTCTCCATACTGGGGATGGCCTCGGGAGCATGCATATTGGGGTTTACACATCTGGCATTGGTCAGCATTACCCTTATGTTTCTTTCCACTTATGTTTTGTAGGGTGGTGGGTTAGTCTTTTCAGCCTTGCCTACGAAAGGCTCTATGGAGGTGGCAAAAGCCTTATCCAATATCCAGATGCCCAGGGGTAACAGGTGCAAGCCATCCCTGGAACAGCTGCGTGGCTTGTCAAGCTTGACATCCCAAGCAGACAGACACTGGATCCCCTTGGAATGACACCAGTAATTGTGCCACTTGTTATAACTGATCATTCCGTGTTTGTACTGTGGCTTCATTCTTGGTCAGGGTAGGATTTTGCAAATGGTCAGTGTCATACCGGCCTGGACTACATAATCAGAGAGCTCATCTATGTCTCTTTTCATGTAGTCCGGGGAGGTACATCTCAGGTCATTCACACCAGCATGGACTATGACTGCATCATATTTCTACTTGCTTTGGGTGACCTGCATACTTGTGTTATGTGGCGTATTGTAGCAGCCTACAGGCAGCTTACTGTACCCTTTCAGCTGTTCAGTCTGGTGTGCGGGACAGCAGCGTGTCTCACTATGGAGTCACCTATTACAACTGTATCAGGCATGTTGTTTCTCCTTCTGGCCTGTGACTGTTTAGCACACCAGCTTTGTGTACTATGTGTTGCATGTGCTATGTTTGGAGGTTGTTTGATTGAGTGTCTGCTTTGGAGGCCTCTGTTGGTGTGGTGTGTTTGTAATTCAGGCCTCCAGGAATGTTTTTCTGTGTTTATGTCTTTGGTTTGCAGTTGTGATAGGTCTATGTGGGACTGGGTTTGTGGTGTGTGGGGTTACCTTCTCCTCCTGACTAGTTTTGGGAGTACTGAGTTGAGGGAGCTCAGCCTCCAGTTTGGATAGATGGTTGCACCTCTCACATATATTTGTATTTATTGGGGGGAGTTGGGGGTTGTCTGTGTACTTGGGGCAGGTGTAACATTGCCTCAAGATTCACAGATTCAACTTGTTGTGGCTGGCCTTAGTGGATTGTATGTGTGGACATATTTTATTGCCATACTACTGATTAGTGATTACTTCTTTTTTTATGTTTGCTCTATCATGTAGTAGCTTCCTCATTCTCTTGCATGGTTTGGTTATGGCTGGTGTCCACCATGCCAGATGCCTGCGTGTATGGCATTGTGTCTTGTTTTAATTTAGGATTGCATAATCCAAGCATTCCTGGCAGTGTTCATGGAATGGCTGTATTACAGGTTCTGAGGTGTGGCCAATATTTTGCACCTGCACAGGACTTTTAATGGATTCCACATCAGTTTGGAGGAGTGCAATATTTGCTTTACACATGTTTTTCACTGTGGTTTTCTGGCCAGGGACTGTGGTCAGGATGTGTATATCCGGTGTGATTACTCTATGGTCTGATCTTACCAGTGAGGGATACACTTCTCATCTTGCCATCCAATACCCATGTTGCTGATTATCACATCCAGTATGCTTACCCCTCTTGTGGGAGTGGTACATTGTTCCTGGGCATTTTGGTTTATGGATTCTATGAACTTTTGTCCTACAGTGTTGGAGCTAGTATAATGCTCCCAGTCTATGTCTGGGTATTTTCAGTCACCCAATATAATGTGGTTTGGAGGACTTGATATATTCATGTATTCCAGCATAGGCCAGGTGCAGTTCCTGGTGTTGAGACGGTAGTCTGTAGCAGGCTATAAACTGGGGGGCAGTTTTAGCCACTGTTACTTGACCATGGCTATTCCATGCTGCTTCTTGTTGTGGTACCAACATGGGGGTGTGATTATCCTTGACAATTATTGCTAGTCACCCTCCTTTTGTAGCTTGTTCCATGTTTTGAGGCTGTACAGCACAGTATGAGGTGTAACCTGGTAGTGTTAGGGTGCTGTTGTGAGCCTTGACCAAGTTTTCTGTTACAGCACCGATATCAACATTCTCCATACTGGGTGAGTTTAGACTGAATGCATCTTGCTGTTTAGACTTCTGGCATTGGGTAGCATTACATCTAGGTTCTTATCCCTTCTGATACCTATGGAGGTAGGTTTGTGTTTTGAGCCTTACCTATTCAGGGCACGCTGTGGGTAACGACAGCCTTTGCCAGTATCCATACGGCCTGCAGTGATAGGTGCATGCCAGTCCTAGCAGGTGGGGCATCATGTCATGCTCAGCATGTCATCCCAGGCTGGCACACATTGGATCCCCTTTGACTGACTGCGATACTTCAGCCAATTATTGCACTTGATCATCTCATTGTCATATTGTGGCATGATGCTTGGTGAGGGTAGGATGTTAGTCAGGGTCCTCAGGTGTGCATATAGTACATGGTGTTACATTACTTAACACATGGCATTCATGCCTCAGGTGGTGCTGCAGGGCTGCCTCTGTCGGATGCACATATTACACTCCCTGTACATGTTTGTGAGCAGGTCATGTCATTTTAGGCATCCCTGTTATTATTTGAGTGAGTCAGAGGGGGTAACATTCCCAGGGTTCCTACTGAGCCAGTGTATGTGCTATGCGTTGCCTCTTTGCCAAGGCCAGGGCATACTGGGCACGCCTCCTTTGGCCTACTGGGGCAGGCTCAGGTTGTTCCTCCTCCAAGTCACGCTCTGCCTGTGATGGCCTTGGCTATGGTGGGGGGGCTGTTTGGTCCAGCCCTATGCTGGTCCTGCTGCAGCTGTTTTTGCAAGATCATATTATGTAGCATAGCACATACCATGACAATTTGTGTACATGTAGTTGGTGTGTACTGCAAGGCTCCACCAGATGTGTCCAGACACCAGAACTGTGACTTGAGCAGCCCAAACACACGCTCTATTACATTACGTGTTTGTGCGTGTGCCTCATTATGGCGTTCCTGTTCAGGTGTGTGTGCGTTTCTGATGGGTGTCATCAGCCACGGCTCCAGTGCATAACCTGCATCCCCCGCTAGGTGTCTGTGTGGGATGTCCCCATTGGCAAATGTCTGGTACAGCTGCGTCAAATGCCAGATGTGGGAATCATGGTAGCTCCCAGGGCAGCCAGCACACACATTCATTATTATGCCCTGGGCATCACACATGACCTGGCAGTTGATGGAGGGGAAGCCCTTGCAGTTAATGTAGGCCCTACCCCACTCACCGGCTGGTGCTTTGATGCATATGTGCATGCAGTCTATTGCACCCACTACCTCAGGGTATTCCGCTATTTGCTGGAAGAGACGCATATTGCTGGCTAATATCTCACAGGCATTGGGGAAATATACATAATCACCGACATGTGCTGACATGGCATCCAGGAACTGGTGCAGTACCCTGGAGGCTGATGCCTGTGATATCCCCATCATATCACCAGTTGGTCTCTGGAAGGTACCTGTTGCTAGTATTCTTAGGCCAACACATACCTTGGTTTCCACTGGGATGGGTTCCCCTCTGTTGGTTCTGTGTGTGAGGCATGGCCTGCACAGCTCCACTATTTGCTGCAGGAGGTCTCTGTCCACTCTATAGCGCTCTACTATCTCCAGCTCATGTAACCCATGGTAGGTGACCCTGGGCCTGTACACTCTTCTCCGTCTCCTCACTGTGGGTTGTCTGGCACCATCTGCATTGTCACCACCCTCAGCAAGTCACCTATGTCTCATTATGACAGCTATGGCAGCCCCTAACATTTCTGCTCTGAGTTCAGCTTTTTCAGTTTTCACTTCTAATAGCTTACTCCTGTCTTGCAGTGTCTCTTGAGAGAAACATCCTGCACTGCTGTTTGCAGAGTTTTAAGTGCTGGGCTGGGCTACTATTCTGCCTGTGTAATTGCCTGCTTCTCATTGTTTTCACCTGCTAGCTCCAGCAGTATTCCCTGCTAGCTTTCTACTAAATCTGTTGCTTCCTTTTTCCTCTCTGTTTCCTCAGGAGGGAGCTATGTGCAAACCAGCAGAAACGCGCTCACATTGGCTTACACGTGCGCACACATGCTTACACGGTTCAGAATCTGCTTATTCGGGTTGAAAAGCGCACAAACCCATGCAAACAGTGTTAAACATCTCCCAACACACTCCCACATGCTCAGTCTGCCTTATACGCGCACATTGTCTTACTCACGCTTCATGGCGCGCACACGTGTGCATGCACGCCCAGCAAGCAACTTTGGTGTAGGCAACAGTGTACACCTTCCATTTCTTGACTTTCCCATGCTTATGTTGTGGCACTCCTCTTTCCATGATATGTGTCTGACATCTGTCATGTAACTCTGACCTCCAATGAACTGCATTTCTTTCTGCCATTCCCCCCTGTGATCTCACCTATCTCCTACTCTGTTCCTCCCCTTTCTGTAACTCTTACACTACTCAGAATGTGCTCATTTGCTATGTGGCAGTGGAATTCAGTATCCTAACACTCATTTGCATCAGATTGCCTACTAATGCTTAGTTACATGTCTTAGACTCAGCTTCCCCCCTTAGCAACCACTACACGGTGGCCATGTTGTTTTTGGTCTGCTGATCCCTGCATTGTAAATCCATGTATTGCATAAAACCCACATTTGTGGGTTTATAGCCTTCATTTTAATGTTTTATACAGTGCAGGCCGTTTGCGCGGGGCTGCGCTGGGTTTAAAAAAAATTATATATTTTTATTAATTTTGCATCAGGTTACCTTGCCAATGGCCACATACTTGGCCATTGGCATGCTGCCTGACACATATGCACCCTTTATTTGGAGCTGACATGGCTCCATTGTGGTTTTTGCAGAAACGTACTCAGTTGTCAACTGAGTACATTTCTTCAGCTAAAACGGCTCTTACACGGGCTGCTTTGGGCTTCCTGGATCGCTAATCTACCTCATTTGCAAGCTATTCGGCTGCAAGTGAGGTGATTAGCTTATCCACGCCCACTCCGTGTAAGAGACGTTTTAGCTGGTCTCTTACACGGACTTTGGGCTGTTCCTGGATCGCAAAGGCTGCATGGAGTCTTACACTACTCTTAGACTCCGTGCAAGCCTTCGTGAATCCTGCCCATTGTCTTTTACAATCACTGTTAGATTCAGAGAAATCAAAAATGTGTCCATTGGATTTTATCTCCACTTTATTGTCTCTAAGTCTGGGGCATCTTAACCTTAATGTGTATAACATATTATTTATTATTTAGTTATTTATTGCACTGGTTGACTGGGAAGGTCCACTGGGCCAAAGAGTGCCCATTTTCAGTGGAGGCCTGCGGAGAAAAGCTCCACATAGATACACATACATACAATTTGATAAAACACAGTAACAATAAAATATGATAGAAGACAAGATAACAATATATTAGATCAAGTTGATAAAGCACAAGAGCATACAATACATTCAATGTGATAAAAATACAGGAAGCAAATATGTCAGATTAAACTGCCATTCTGCTATATAAACTGCTATTTGGAGGCTGAGAGCTGAGTAAGAGATTACAGTAATTACTAAAATCAAAAAGAGCTACAAAATCTTTTTTTAAAAATATTAGGAAGTTAAAATCTAATTCCAACAATGTTCTGAGGTAGTCCACAATAATTATACACACTCTCACCCAAAGGAAAAGGCTAATATCCTAACATCCTAGATGACAGATTATTGCAAACTTTACTCTACCTACAGTAATATCTATTCCAAATCCCACTGTCCTAACCACCTCATGTTTTATTACCTAGAAAGAAGTTCTCCTAGCCTTGTCAAAAGTTTAGTACACCCTATTCATGGGCCCTGACAATATACTAGGTTGCCCAATTGTCAGTACCAAATATGTCTCAACTGAACCCCTACATAAACTTTTTAATTAAGCCTCTCCATTGATTACATGCCCTAGGCCTGGAAAACAGTCATTGTAATCCCAATACACTAGGGTAGCCCAAACGTGATTCCTGGTAACTATAGGCATATTAGTCTCAAAAGCTTCATATGTAAAGTTCTAAAGCATATAATCTCAGATTTTATTACTGGACATTTGAAAATCACCCAACAATGGACCATCATGATTTTCTCTTTATCAAAGGGGGTCCTACATCTATAACTTCATTAGTTTATTTGAAAGAGTAACCAAAGCAGTAAATAGCTGTTATGCAGGACATATGGCATATCTGGACCTAGTCAAGTCTTTTGAAACTATTTTCCATGCAGACATGTAAAACTGAATATAAATCCTTGATATGTGGTGGATAGCTAACTGGTTGTCTAACAGAACGCAGGTGGTTAGGGTCACAGATGCCACTTCTGAAAGCAAAAATTTAACAGTGGTATACCACAGAGCTCACTGTTGTGTCCTCCCCTACATGGTATGTATTTCTCCAAACATCAGGCCAACACACCTGGTCTATGGTTATCTATGTTCGGTGATGACTATAAAATAGGTGCTGTTATTCCATCTTCCACTGACACACAATTGCTTCACCATGTGTTAGACCAAGTTAGCAATTGAAGTGATCATGCCTATCACATTCTCAACTGCAGAGAGATTTGGGGGGGGGGTTAAGAACAACACTAGCCACTCCATTCAGATTATGGCCCCAAAGCTGACTATTTCTTGCCTCAGTATCGTGTGAACATGTAGAACAAGTAAAATGAAAGTAATGACTAGTCAGGTGGAGGAAGGTGATGGTCATTGGGTAGGAATAGGAAAAAAATATAATAAAAATTTTTGGATTGTCAAAGGATATCAGATATTTGACATTAAATATTATGGTCTGTGCTTGCCTATTGCAGAACATACACAATATAGTAAGACACCCATCTGCCATGCAGTCAACATAATTTTTGACTTACAGTACATACATTTGCAATTTTTTACCGATACATAATGTCTCAGTATGCAGCAGAAAGAAATTGATGTCTGGTGTAAACCATATGACTAGCGACAAAAATGAAGTATGGTGTATAGTTAATTGATTGAATAGTGGAGATGCTGAACATTACTTGCAATGTGATTTGCATGACCAAAAGGTCGTGAATGTATGCAATGTTAAAAATGTGCAGGACTATAGATCCACCTCTCAACTGTCCAATGCAAATATCATGGACAACAAAAATAATGTGAGGACAAAGGCATAGAATTAAAGATAACTGGCAAATATTGCATGCATACATTGGGAAAGTGGATAGAATATCACATGTGGCAGTAGCAAGCATTTTTTGATGGGTATGAAGTCTAAAACCCAAAGGTTTGTCATTAGAGACTAGAATCTTCTGGAATATGCAAGACAACAACACCAAATGTCAGGAGGAACAGCATATAGCTATGATGCAATAAGTAGGCAAACTGAAACCGAGGACAGGTGAGAAGTATTTACAGGGTAGATGATGGATATGTCAGTAAACCCTTACTGTGATATAACTGTAACAACACATTCATCCTCACAACAATGGCCTATGGCATGCCATAGAAGCACTGGGAGATGCGAGTGAGTAGAATTATACATGTTTAGGGTATGTAACATTTGCTGTTAGGTAAACAAAATACACATATCTATGACTGAATCCCTGACTCTGCTAAATAATATATTCATAAAAATAGGCTATTAGCAAGGCATGTTAACAACGTTTTCAAAAGAGAGAGGGTAGGAAAATGCATGCCAAGGGAATAGAAAACCTGATACTAAGCAAAATAAATGTGCATACCTGGTTTTGAACACCTGACTTTTTGCAAGGATAGAGTCAAGAGGAGAGTGTGTTAGCCAACACTTGCTAAGAAAGTACTGAGTAGCTGCCAATTAGGTTTCAGTGGAACAAGCAAGATATTCTAAGAGTACATAGGCAAGAAGTGTCTGATGAATAATTTTCAGGGGAAAAGGTTATGTGACATGAGGCAAACAAATTGCACATACTCCTCATATCAGTTATACAATAAGTCAATAAAGCATATACAAGTAACAGAGGCCACTGACACAACTTACATTTTGTCAAAATTACCTATCGAAGAATAATGCTTCCAACTTTAGCTGTGAAATGGATGGCAAAGTCTTAGTGCATGAGTAATTATTTTCCATTTTTGCTATTGGACAAGAACTAGCAGAAGGGTCTGCTGTTTGATGACAAGTGTCACACAAATGTTGTATACATAAGTAGATATTATTATTTGTCCTGCATGTATTTGGTGTGTACATATATTTTTGACCAGAGTACAGAAGTGAAATGGGATGACAAGACTGTAATGAAAATGGGGAGCAAGCAGAGGGCAAGACAGTAGATAATTCATCCAGAAATGAGCAGAATGGTATAGGGATAGGAACATATTTATCCATTTTTCACAACTTAAGAATGTATATGTACTTAGAGTTTAGGGAAATCTGGGTATTCACATTATAAAGGCTGTGGGATAAAAACTTAATAATGTTATATGTCCAAATCAGGAGTGTAATGCACACACATAAGTGAAGTGGAGGGTTGTGTATGGGGTGTAATATTTCTTTTTGCTGGGCATGTGCCCATGTTTTATTTTTTTATTTTTATATTTTTTTAGGAGAGACAGAGGAACATTGGGGAAGGCAGGAATATTAGGAAATGGTTTCTAGGGTAGTTTAGGTAGAACTGGAAGACATACAGAGCATATATGATGGGCAGGGGTAGTGATGGAAACATGACGGTAGTTAGGTATAGGTTTTCAGAGTTGTATCTCAACTTGGCATTATCTCAGTAAGAATGCAGCCCTCACCACCGTCTCCTGTCACAGGAACCACTGGCAGTGCTGGATGGTGCAGCAATTTTGAAATCCACAGAAATATTCTCTTCATAAGATTGTCTCAGGCACTGAGGCATCTCTTCATTATTTCTACCATCAGCACTGCCAGATCCTGATGAATGACATAATTGCCACATCCACGGACACTACTCCTTGTGGGCCCCACTGCACAAGCCTCTACAGCACGGCTTCTTGAGGTGGTGCAGGTAATGCAAGAGGTGTGCAAGCAGTGCTATGACATAGAGGTGCCTGGTACCTCTGCTGCTAGTGGTGGCACTGTCACAGCCACCTGAGGAGGTATGTCACTCCAAACAGCTGCGGCCATCTAGCTGTCTGTGCTGGGGTCATGATGTAGTAGTTATGTATGTTGTAATGAGATAAGAGATAAAAATAACCTAATATTAGAAAAGACAGAGAAAAAGTTGGTGGAGGGAGAGACATTACAGCAAAAATATTATAAATATCTCTTTAATGTTAATGTCACAGGCATTACAAATTCCATATACAATATTAGGCTTATTTACATCCAGAAATAAACCTGTGAGACCTGTCTCTCACATTTAACATTCTACATAAATTGTAACTATTTTCAAATAGGTTTATGGATGCACTTTAATTAACAGATTATCATGGACCCCATTAACAAGGACATTGGCAATGTCCAGATACTTGATCCGATAAAGTTTGGTTTTGCTAAAGGGAGGTCATGTCTGTTAAATTTGGTCCACTTCTTTGAGACAGTCACCAAGGCCATAGATGAGGGGAAGATGGTGCACACCACCTACCTTGACCTGGCCAAGGCCTTCAATACTATTCCCCACTCAGGTATAAAAGATAAACTCTCTCAGCTAGGCATCAATCCATATGTTACCAGATGGGTAGCAAACAGGCTAACTGACAGAACCCACCTAGTCAAAATAGGGGAAGTCACCTCAAGTAGTAGACCTGTAACAAGCAGTGTACCCCATGGATTGGTCTTGGGGCCTCTGCTTTTTGGGATATACTTCTCAGAGGAGCAGGTCAAATTTAGTGGGCTATGACTGGCTAAGTTTGCAGAGGACTGGAAGCTGAGTGCTGTCATCAATTCCTCTAGTGATGTGGATATCCTCCAAGAGGGTCTCAACCAAACAAATGACGAGTGCCAGAAACATGGCCTCATACTGAATGCCAAAAAATGCATCATCATCCCTTTTGGGGAGAATGACATCCCCACAAATTATCACATTGATAATAAGGCACTAAGCACGCAATCAGTCTGACTTCTGATCACCATATTGCCTCCACTGTACAGAAAGCATTCCACATGACCCACCTCATTAGTAAGGGCATCTCATCCAGGGACAAGGTGGTTATAACATCCCTGTATTTTTCCCTTATAAGACCAATTATTGAATACAGTGCCCCTTTCGGCATGTACCTTACAAAACACATGCAGCAGCTGAAGACACCACAGAGATTCCTTACCCGCAGAATCCAGGGCCTCAAACATATACCCTACACAGATAGTCTAAAAGCCCTGTCTGTCTACTCAGTGTCCTACAGACTCCTCAGAGGTGACCTCTATCTGGCATACAAAGCAATCTCAGACCCCGCCCTGATGGGACTGCTGCATATCTGCAAGTCAAGCTCCACTCGAGGATCCAAGAGCATCTCACCCAAACAAATGACAGGTGCCAGAAACCTGGCCTAAAACTAAATGCCAAAAAATGCATCATCATCCCTTTTGGGGAGAATGATATCACCACAAATTATCACATTGATAATAAGGCACTAAGCACGCAATCACTTGTGAGGGACTTGGGAACCCAGGTTGATAGCAAACTGACTTTTGACCACCATATTGCCTCCATTGTACGGAAAACTTTCTACATGGCCTACCTCATTAGTAAGGGTATCTTATCCAGAGACAGGGTGATCATAACATACCTGTATTCTTCCCTTATAAGACCAATTATTGAATACAGTGCCCCTTTTGGCATGTACCTTGAAAAGCACATGCAGCAGCTGGAGATATCACAGAGATTCCTTACCAGCAGAATCCAGGACCTCAAACATCTACCTTACACAGATAGGCTAAAAGCCCTGTCCCTCTACTCAGTGTCCTACAAACTCCTCAGAGGTGACTTCTCTCTGGCATACAAAGCAATTTCAGACCCTGCCCTGATGGGACTGCTGCATATCCGCAAGTCAAGCTCTATTTGAGTAACCCGCACATAAGACCTCGACCTGGTCTGTGACATCAATAACACTTGCTGGCAGGACAGATTTGCATACCAGACTCCCCTTTTGTGGAATAGACTCCCCTCTTTACATAAAGCAGACTACCTCATTAAACCTTTTTAAGCACAACCTGGATAACTGGATGGGGAAAAGAAAATACACCCCTGGGATTACACCTATGTCCCTGCTGGATAGTGGCATAGGGTGCTGACTTGTTGGAATATGGGCTAAATTCTTGGCTAGGCTTGTAAGGGCCTCAGGGCCAATAGCCTAGTAGCTTCCTATGATCCTGTGAACAGTGCATTTGACCTGATTATATGTCATCATAAGGTATGAGTACAGGTGGTTAGCAGTGAAATGTAAAATGCATCACACATATTTTCTGTTGTTTGGGATTGAACCCACATTCATCAGGCTTTAACCTTTCAATTAAGTACATCAAAGCAACATTAGCTAATCACACAGGTGGGCAGCATTTTTTGCATATAGAATACACATACTCATTTTGTTGTCAAGCAACCAATTGTGGCGTGATGTCCAGACACTTGATAAGCTATTGCTAAAATCAGTGCTTTTCTGACATGGCAATTAGAGATATATGCCTCAATACTTACCCTGTGCCTCTCTGAGACGTTGCAATCTCCCCTGATGCACATCCAGGTTTCCTTTGATCTCTTTAAGGGCTACTCATAAGAAAAACAAAACAGTAATGAATAATTTTGTGTTGCCATGTTATGGTTTCGTTTTACATAGTTATGGGGGATATACTTTCAATATCAATATGGTGAGTGGATCTTGTAATATACCTCCAATCAAGAAAGGAGGTCAACTGTCTGCCTTTTCTTGACACTATAATGGTGATTACACTGTACATCCATCTATTTGGATGACAGTAGAAGGGTGACAGCTTTGGACAAACTATTCCAAGCCTCAGCTTTGTACTGTGACCTGGTATAGCCCCACTGCAGTATTCTCCAACTGTAATTTTTACAAAGAGGTGTACACATATTTACAGCCCTTCTTCACCCAACCAATGTGCTCTAACTGCAGCACTACCCTCACCATCACCTGCCATGTCTTCCCTTCATAAATCACAGGAAAATGGCAGGGAATTGATGCCAAAACTAGATCTCACATGCTCCAGCCTATGTCAAATGAGAGCCACCATAGAGCAACATTTTCACAAGAGGTGGTGAAGAAATGGCCTATAATTGCTGTATTTATTGCTCCTCTGTCCATTTTAGGTGAGAAACATGGCAGTAACACTTTGACATGTGTCCTCAGCAGTAGATATATGCTCCACAGTGACTCCAACTCATGTTGGTTACTGATGATATCTTTGTTACATTTCAGTTGACATTTTCCCACTTCTGGGCATGCACTCAGGGATAGTTTATAACATTCATAAGAGTTAGCAGTGTTACACACAGATATGTATTCATATGCATGAGCTTAGTGTTCCTTTGTATTGTACTCATGTACAATATTTAATATCATTTCAGGTTTCATTGCTGTGACATACAAATTATTTTATAATTGATTACATTTAGCATATTGGAATCAAACCCATGGCAAAACAAGATGATGGTTAATGAACTCTGAGTATTAACTAGGTGAGTGCTACAAATGTGTACATGACGGATAATGTACATACATAACATAGCCTACATCTTTATGTGCACTGGAAAATATTTAAGAAATAACAGACTAGTGGGTATGGGTATATTGATGATTTACCCACAGTTGGCGTGGTTTGATCATGAGGTTGAAGCACGAGTGACTAAACCATGCCAACCATAGGTAAATCCTTAAAATACCCACACCCATGAGTCAGTTATTGGTATTATACAATAAGATTATTTAGGAAAGAAATTGCTTACGTTTCTTAAATAATATCTTTGTATAACAGTGCCACAGTGTTATGTGTTGTTTCAGCATTCTTCTGTGTTTGCTGATGTACTGCAAATGTGTATGGGACATGCATTCCCACACTTGCACTGTATATCAGTGCTATGGAAAACAAGCAGAAGAGAAAGGAAGATCTCTACTGCTTCTTCTTTTTTTTATTTTATTTAATTTTATTGTTATAAAATCTGGACAGTTTAGAGGTATGAGAATGTCCAGGCAGAAATACAAGGGAAATTGGGAATCTTCCTACAGTTTTGCAGAATGTACCCAATTTCCCTTGTATTTACTCTGCCCTCCATACATACCTCTCAACCTCTTAGGTCATGACATGTGGACAAATTCATAAATAAAGGGGCGACAAAGACTCCACAATGGGGACCAATTGTAAATGTTGCTCTTATAAACTTAGAAACCTGCAAGAATAATATGATTTGTATTATTGTGCATTGTCTGAAGGATATAAAGGCTTAAAATGAAATGCATATCATTATTTAATTACTTCATTCCTCAATTATTTGTCAGCAAACCACAAATTTTATGAGGAATAGACCAAAAATATGAGGCAAGAAGCCTGGATAGTTGAGACTAATGCCTCTGTACCATATACTAATAGGAAAAAGTCTGGCCACTCAATGGTACTTCAGTGACCGGACTTTCTTCTATTGGTATATGCTCAATTTACAGTGGGCACACTGGTATGACTGACCCATCAGCATGCATGTTTTTGAGTACTAATGAGCTATCATTGTATAATACAGTTTATCATGCAAAAATGTACATATGGACTCATGTCTATCATGTATTCAGATTTTTTCATATCATGTCCTTGATTTTATTCTGTTTTGATGTATTACATCTGCAGATTGACATGATCATTGCAAAGTGATGTGTTCAATGTATTACATCCCCAACTGTTTTTCTGTACATTGTTCCTTCAGTGAATTAATAATTTGAGGTACAGGTGCTTTTATGTGGAATACTTTCTCCTTGCATTGTGTTTTTATCCTGAATGGTAAATGATGTGCAATACTGCAAATTTCAGATGCATGACCAATGGCGAACTCTAAACAAATGCAACAAAAAGTTAATACTTTTTGAGTTTTTGCCATAGAACGAGAACTGACATTTCTCTAAAGTCATCTCTGAGTATTGACTCTGCTTTATGCTAACAGTCACGCAAAGAATGACCAAAATAATGGCAGTTGCACTTTACAAGAACTTTGTGTGCATATGTGTGTTGTGCTTATGTTTTAACTGACATCATTAGTATTCTTTTAGGAGAGTAAATACATAAGACACAGCCATACAGACTGCATGTGAGGGGAAGTGAACACAAGCATTTCTGAGGCATATTTAGACACAACTATTTGCCAGAAATGCCACATATGCTGAATACGTATGTTTTCAAGTTTGTTTTGATTTGCTTTACATATTCAACTACATCTGTACTTTGTACTTCTGTTTTTTCATTTCTTTGCCAATGTGCTTTATATTCCACAGCATGTACACAGATGTGTGTTATTATTATTAGTCAGGTGAGCACTCTGGGAGACACATGGGTAATATTGTCATGGATACTATCCACATTAATGGATTATAATTTTAGCATTATTATAATGAGTGAATGTGTGGGTAGAAAGTGTAACATTTGAAGTTAGAATTGTGTATTGCTGAATAAAATCTCTCAGTTGATATGCTTCAATTTTGTTTTATCTGAACAAAACACATCACTTTATTATTACTAAACATGTCACTGTATTCCAAACTGGGCATAAAGAAAAGCTCACAGTAATAATCGTTTATAGACAAATTGTACACAAGTAATGAATTGCACACTACAAGCCATATTTTAAACCCAGAACTGCACGATCAACATTGTAACTCGTGTATGTATTTGTAATTCCAGTTAGCCACATGTATCATGGCTGTCTGGAAGCAGTTATATGAACTGATGGCAGGATGGATGTGTAAGAATGGCACATCACATCTGTACAAAGTAATAGTGCAGCAATGTGGTACATACATTCATAGGTGAGTACTAGACTAGCTGACATTGTGAGCCATTTTAAGCCAATTTCCCTTTTTGTGCTCAAAATAACCTATGCTATTTGGATGTAGATTGGCCTTAACCATTCCATGGTGGATAATTACATATATTAACCTAATAAGAATAACTGGGATCATGCCATAGATGACTTGAGGGGACCCACGTTTGGGATAAACCATTTAGGATCTGCATCTATCCATCAGTAGTACGGGTGGGGGGGGTGCAGTTCTGGGATAAATATTCTGTTTCCCATCCATAGATTTAAGTTGAACTTAAAAATGGACAGGGACAGTATTTGTTTTCTACACTTTCCTTGTTGCATGTGTTTGGAGACTAATGAGGGCTGAGTAAAGGGGGACAATGACATCCCTAGATCTAGACACAATCCCTTTCTTTATAGGATATGCAATATAGGACTTTCTTACAACTGACACATGTTTATAAAAATTTAGGCCACAGTCCACATAATTCCCAAATCCTGATCACGTGGGTCAGCTCCTAGAGGCATACTGTCAATGTGGTATTTCACTGTGGTAGATGACTTCACACAGGATATAGTAATGCATTTTTTGGCATTTAGTTTTATATTATGATTTTGACACCAGTTATTTATTTGAAGCAAAGCTTCATGCAGGATGGCTAAGTCATTTGGGGATTTACTGACTATTTGTAGCTTGCAGTAATCTGCAAACTTAGTCAGACAGCACACGTTGGTATTGACTTTTATTTCAGAAAAGTAGATTCCAAACAGGAGAGATCCCAGAACCAAATCCAGGGACCTCCACTGGTGACTGCTCACTTAGTAGACATAACTTCCCCTATTTTGATTATTTGAGTTTTATGTTTGAGCCAGTTAGCAATCCAGCAGGTTATATAGGGGGTTATTCATACTTTATTTAACTTTTCTACTATGCCTGAGTGAGTAATTGGGTCAAAAGTTTGGCCAGGTCGAGGTATGCGATGTGTATCATTTTGCCTTTATCCATTGCTTTGGTGACCTTTTCAAAACAATTCAGTAGGTTCAGTAAGCATGACCTGCCCTTGACAAATCCAAACTGAGATAGGTCTAGTGTTTGGAATTTCCCTATGCTCTGATTGATTAATTCCAAAATAATTTTTTTCCATGGCTTTGTATTTCAGGCTGGTTAGACTTATGGATCTGCAATTGCCTAGGCCTGTGGAACATTCACCCTTATACATACATAAAATGTTAAAAATGAAATATGAAGTTATTCATAATAGTTAAACAATTACTCATTTTTTCCTCAAATGAAGTTGCTTACCTGGTGGGTACTGGTGGGTAATGTAAAACAGATGTGATCACTTGTATGATGTCATAAAATAGACTGCAGATATATTACCTCTCAAATGTCCAGATCTTCACAGAATGTCTAGATTTTTGCCTCTTATTTTTGGTCTGTTTCTTATAAAATTCATGTTTTTTTTTGGCAAAATATTGACAATTGAAGTCCTTAAATAATATTAAATAATGTCAGACTTTTGAGTTTCAGACTTTATATCCTTCAGAAAATAGAAAATAATGCAAAATATGGCATTCTATCAACGTTCTAAGTTTATAGGAGCCATATTTAAAATTTGGCCCTATTTTTGGGCCTTTGTCCCCCATTATTTCTGGCTTTGTCTAGATTTGTTGTGGTGAGAGATATGATTATGCAGATTCAAACACTGCACATATTGCATACGGACAACATTAAAATGTTGAGCCATTAAGGAAGTTATAGGGAATGTTATTTTCTGACTTCATTAATGCCTGATTTGCTAAGTGATATGCATCATCAGCATTCTTGTTTGCATGACCTACGGTTAACCTTTGTGACTGATTAATATTTTTTTTTTTATTTTTTGTCATGGGATGGGAGCTTTCTTTTCCTAAGCAGCATTGAATAGCAGTAGCAATACTCAATGACAAGGATTGAAGATGATATGGAATAGATAAATCTTAGGGTGAATCAACTTTGGAGGTTTCAGCTATTAAAACAAGTACACATTTCACAATCTGTGGTAAAGAACAGGATTTGAGCATTGCACCAATAGCATAGTGATTGAATTTTAACATCATGAACATGTTGCTCCACATAAACAAGGAAATTGTATAACGTCAATTTGAAGTTCAATTCACTGCACTTCTGCAATGGGTAATTACGTCACATTACACTTACACTGTCAGACTTTTGCTATTTTTTGTTACACAGTACAAATGGGATACTGTGGGGCAGTGGCAGCTGGTGACTTCAAATTAAAGGAGGGCTGCAGGAGACAGCTGAATGGGTGGGGCCAATGAGAAGGGGTGTGGCCAACTATAAAGGGGTGGAGCTATGTTCAAAACCACAAAAACTGGAACTTTAACTAAATACGCTGCCCTGGGTGCCAAACAGTCATTACAAGAGTCCAATCAAGACAAAATGAAGTGTAGAAGACAAAAATATTTCAATGCATTGGCTACATGACAACTTACTTAATATCCAGATGGAAACAGGTTGTGAGGCATGAAAAAATAAATTACTTTTTAAATACATTACTGGAATGCCAGTCAAAATCAAGTATAAAAAAACAAGCAGCACTCAGCTCAAACCACTACTCCTTGCACTGCAGTTCTAATTATAATTTATATTCAGCTTTATAAAATTGCCAAGTAACATGCTGAAAGTAGCAAGCTCTGTGATACCTCCACTTGTAAAAATGTTTCTTATCCAAAAAAGACCTGCTGCTTGACACAACTATCTACTTGTTTCATGGGGAAGACATGATCAAAGTAAAAAACGAACAGCAAACAAGAAACAAGCTCAAGATAAATTGCTTAAAGGATTCTTGCACAAGTTATGGACCACACATGATAGACTGGCATTCTGTTTAGTTTAGGGGTAAGCCTGCAAAGATGACTGCAAGTCTCCAACAAAAGATGACTGCAAGTCTCCAATAAATGTAATGAGCTTCTGAAAATACTGTAATCCTGTCCTTTTATTACAAATACTCTCATATGCATTTCAATACCCAAGGCTTGTACATTATCTAGTTATGTAAATATTCTCTGCATGGCAACAATGAAAAGGCTTTCAGTGCTGGTAATTCTTTAACAGTATGCTTATTAAATCTTACTTGCATCTTACAATCTCCGACAAGCTTACCTGATGCTCATTAAATCATTGCTACTTAAACAGAGCAACAGGGCACTGTGACAGCATGCATTTCCTGAATAATAAGAAGCATAAATCAACAGTATAAAAATATGACAGAAAACCAGAACATTCTGCAAAATCAAGGACAGATGAAAAGCCATGGTCGTACTTGTGGTCTACCTTGGCTGGGGGAATTCTCTGTACACTTACACTGCATAACTGCTCCTTGCCTTCCTTGGATACATCCAGGGCCACTCCAATGGGGAGTGGGGTGCAACAAGTATGTCACAATTTGAAATGTCTCTGGCTGACAGTGATGGCTCTGACACTCATACCTCTCAACTTCAGAGCAAGAAATCTGGACAAAGCCATACCTAGAACTAGAAATGGGACACAGGCCCAAAAATAAGGACACTTTTTAAATATTGCTCTTATTAACTTAGATAATAGAACAGTAGTAGGTCTTGCATTAGTACGAATTTTCTGAAGGGTATGAAATCTGAAACTCAAATGTCTGCCATTATTTTCTAACTTCAGTGCTTAATGATTTGCCACTAATTTGCCAGAAAACCACAATTTTATGAAAAACAGACCAAAAACGTGATGCAAAAATATAAAGTTGCCACACAATACAGCTGGGAACCTGTCAAAAAAGGGACACCTTTTTAATATTAACACTGTTAACTTGAGCAGCTAACAAAATAAGAGCATCTACATGCATTTCTGAAATAAAAGTAATCTATAACTCTGATCATTACAGTTATATATAATTGTAAACCTTCCACGTTTTCTTCCAAAATTGCCATTTTGAGGAGGGATTATAAGGGGAGAGCAACATTTTGTGCCAAAATTGGGGACAATTGAGAGGTTTGGATATTCCTAATTCTACAAAGTGATTTGCATGTACCTCTCAACCTCTTAATGCAGGAAATCTGGACAAGGCCAAATATATTGGGGGAACATACAAACACTACTACAAATTGCTCTTGTATAAACTTACGACAATTGATAGAATAACAGGTCTTGCATTAGCATGTATTTTTCTGAAGGTTTTGATGTCTGAAACTCAATGTCTGTCATTTAGTGACTTCATTCCTAAATGATTTGCTAGAAAACCACACATTTTATGAGGAACAAACCAAAAATAAGAAGCAAATATCTATTCATTCTGCAAAAATATGGATAACTGAGAGGTATAGTTCAACCGGGGCTGTCTGAGTTTGCTACCCTTCCCCCCCTCACAAAATCATGGTTGAATGGAGCCTCCCCCCTGTAGCCATTCCAACGTCCCATTCCTTGGTTATTTTGCCCCATTTACCATAAACACTGTAATGTGCATACTGCTTTACTTCTGCGATGATTTAGATTTCATTTGAAAGTTTTATTTTGCATTTTACAGCACAAACCCTAATATATATCTATTAAACAAAGCAATGTAGTCTCACAATCAAAATAGACTAAGCATTAAAACTTCTCTGCCCTTGAAACTCACATGCATTGAAACAGCATTGAAACCCACATTCAAAGAAAATACATTTTGCCAGTGGCAGATAAAGATTAACTCTGGGCTGTTTTCAAAATCATAGGCCTCTTGAACATGAAACATACACATGCTATTTGATATACCTTCCTGACTGTATTACATTATATTCCTTGTACAATACAGTACAATTGTTAGAGGGCATTTTAAATTTATTGTTTTGAACATTTTTCCAGTAAACAATGAAACAAAATGCATGCATCAATGACAAAACTGCCCAATTCAGAACATTTACATCATAAAACGTCTATTCAACCTTTTATAGTCCACCAGCATCAGTAAATATGCACAATCTCTGAAGTAGTAAAATCCACATTAAAGAAATCTGTAACTAATAAAGAGGTTGCTGCTAGTAAACAGCTTTATATGTCATTCTTTCATCTACAAATAAAGTGCCTGTTGCCCTTGAAGAATAAATTGCCTATGTTGCATGCATTAAAAAAATGATAAGCTAGTAATATCGCAATAGGGA
>NC_056733.1:1553504017-1553519017 GCF_019279795.1 Protopterus annectens
TGGGACCTCTCCTTTTTGGCATCTACTTCTCTAAAGTAAAAGCCAAAACCAAAGTGCTCTGGCTGACAGATGATTTCAAGCCAGGAGCAGTCACTGAATCCCCAAATGACTTAGTCATCCTGCAGGAATGTTTGTCCCAAACAAATAACTGGTGCCAAAATGATGTACTGAAACTAAATGCCAAAAGTGCATTATTGTATCATTTGGGAGCTGTTACATTGACAATACACCCTAACAGCTGACCGTGTTGTTTGGGATTTGGGAAGTTATGTGGGCAGCAATCTAATGTTTGACCAACATGTGTCCATTGTTGTAAAAAAGTCTTTCTATATTGCACAGCTTGTAACCAAAAGGATTGTGTCTAAATCTTACGAATGTCATTGTCCGTATTTACTCAGTCCTCATTAGGCCAATCATTGAGTATAATGCTGTCTGTGGCATGTATCTGTCCAGATACATGCAAAAACTGGAACAACCACAATGATACCTTCCTAAAAGGATACGTCATCTTCATTAAAGTCATCAACCCCCTTTTTTTACATGTTTTTTCTTCATGGGTTTGGGGGTGTCATGTTATTTGTTGCCATCTCTCTCGATTCAGTGCAATTGTCCTTCCTTCTTCTACAGACATGTCTGAGTGTTGCAGGTCTTCCCTCACACAATCCATCCACATCTTTGCTGGATGCCCTTGTTCCCTCTTGCCTTCTTCTTGTTAGTCCTGAATCTTTTTCAGCAGATTATCTTCTGCTTTTCTGCACCTGTGCCCAAACCACCAGAATATGTTCTCTTTGACCTTCTCTGCAATTGAAGCTACTTTGGCTTCTGTTTTGATTTCCTCATTTGTTCATCTGTTCCACAGTGTGCATCCTACCACACATGTCAGGGACTTTATCTCTATCACCTCTAAAAGGATACAAGGCATAAACAATATGTCCTACATGGACTGACTCCAAGCCCTGTCACTGTACTAGATCTCCTACAGTTTGTGAAGAGGGTGACCTCTGACTGGCACACAAGGCATCCTCTGACCCAATACTGGTGTATTTGCTGCACATCAGCAAAGCAAATGGCATCAGGGATCTAAACCTATTTGGAAGCATGAACAGAATGGTCTTGGAGTGACAGGTATATCTTGCAGAGGTTACTGTGCCTGGAGCATACTCCTCATCGACATAAAATAAAGCTTATCCCTGGTCATATTCAAGCACAACTTGGATCTATGAATGGCAAACAGAAGATTTACCCCAGGACTACCTGCTGTATACTAATGGACAGAGGCAGCTCCTAAATGGCTTTATCACATGCCTAGATCCCCTCAAATTGTCTAGGGTATGATCCCATTTATTCTCACTGGGGGTAAAAAATAATTATTGACTATGGGATGGGTAAGGTCAGTGTAACACCAAATGGGATAGGTTAATTCAAGCATAAAAAAGGGAAATTGGCTAAACTTAAAAATTCCCTGCAAGGGGAGCAAGCCTAGTACTTACATATGCACCTGTAAAAAAGATTTTTTAGGTGAATGTTTCCATGATTCTCTTCATTCACTGTACAGAATGTGTAATGGATTGCTTAAAATATACACCTGTGTGTGTGTGTGTGTGTGTGTGTGTGTGTGTGTGTGTGTGTGTGTGTGTGTGTGTGTGTGTGTGTGTGTTATGTGTGAGTATATGTGTACTTTATATATAAAGTATCACTGTGTCACTTGAGATTTAAAGAATAGGGCAATGGTAGCATTTGTGTTCCCTGATCGAATAAAGTATTAGTAAGTAGGATATATAAAGGGTCAGAGGCAACAATTAAGGTTGTAGAGTTTCTCTCTGACAAGTTGTATTTAAACAGAGGAAGCAGGGAGGGACGTTTACTTTTTGTTATTTGCTTTGTATTTAAAACCATTTTCGAAAGACGTGTAAATGGGCATATCTTCGTTGAATTTTGAACGTCGAGCTGGCACCTATGCGTTCATCAAAATCTACTGCCAATCATTAGCGGACCGGAGTTTCACTGTGGCGACCCCTAACCGGGAAAAGCCGAAAGACAACAACAACAAGTAAAGAAGGTAAGGAACTCACAATTTCAGTTGTATAACTGGTATGGTAATCAAGAAAAGTTAATTTTTCCAGAAAAGGACATTTCACTGTTTGTGCCACATTTTTGAGACAGTTTCAAGTCTTTTAAGGATTTAAAATGAAAATAGAACAAAGGCCATACAGAGCAGTAAGCCCTCCACATATGAAAGAGTTCATCAGTACCCATACTTATGGTGACACGATAAGATGAAGTATTTAGGTATATAGATTAAAAAGGATTCTGTTATTGCAACTAAATATGTGGAAAGATATTAAACAAAAGATAATGCAAAAACTGAGAAGCTGGATACTCTTGATTATGGATGTGGATATTAAGATACAAGCAGTGAAGATGTTTTTTAGTTCCTTTAGTTTTATATACAAGTTAGGAGTTCAGGCATATTTTTATCAGCTGGAGAAGTTGTCGATGATAATTAATAAATAGATGAAGGAGTTTATCCGGAAGGGGAATCGGGTAAGAGTTATGGTGGATAATTGTAGTCTCCGCATAGAATAAGGTGGTTTAAGATTACCTGATTTGAAGAGATACCTTAGAGCTGCGCAGTTAAGGCTGAATATACATAACTTAGTCAGAAGGTTAGAAATCAAAGTGCAAAGGAATGATGATGAAATTGAGGGGTGGGGGTGGAAGAAAATATCCTAAAAACTAAAACACAGTAATGGAGGAAGGAGATTTCACCAATAGAAGTGACTGCAAATAGAAAATAGTCAAGACGGGGCTGGAATATTTTGGAAAAAATTATCGAAGGTTCCAGGGTATTAGGAGTGATTAACTAGAGATGGAAAAGTAATGGAGTGGATGAGGCCAAGCAGAAGTTTGGACTGCAGGTAAGAGACTGATTTCTCTACCAGGGATTGATAGAGTATAGGTAGAGAGAATGGGATACAGGAATGCTAAATGAAGGATCATCTTTGGTTGAGTTTTTAGTTGTCTAAAACAGACACTGGTCTTAAAAAGGGATACATAATTAGCAGGGATATAAAATGTTGCATGGTAACTATAAGAATTAATCTAAGAAGATAGAAAAGATTGGGAAGAGAGATTGGAAAGGCTGTTTGCAAAAGAACAGTGACTGTGTTATGACTCCCAGATATGCAGAAAAGTCCAGAAAATGTAGGATTTTTTTATGGAAGTATGTGTAGAAGTATTTTAATACTGCAAGCAGACTTCAGAGAAGTATTCCTAAAGGAGACAGGGAATACTGAGGTAGGATGGCAGAGAGACAAGTAATTGGGAACATATTTTTGGGAATGTAATAAGGTGGCAGATTTCAACAATTTCTACTGAGTACTGTATCAGAAGATGTTGGGAAGCAAGTGATTGTCATTATGGAAAAGATTATTTTGAGTTGAGATATAGCAAAATTTAACATTATTGGCTGCCAGAAAATCAGTTACTTGAAAATGGAAGTCAAAATCTAAACCAATTGTACTGGAATTAATGAGTATTGCAAAGGAGATAAAAAAACTGGAGGTGGGATCTTTGGAAAATGAAAGGAGCAAATTACATAGAAACACATGGAATTTGAGGAACAATACATACAGAATAATAAGCAGAACAATGAGTGAAGTTTAAGGGAAGGCAGGGATTGAGCAATTTATGTAATGTTGAGTGAATGAAAACTTGTTAAACAGAAACCATATATGTATGTGGCATAAAACAATAATGGAAATGTTGTTTTGCCTAGTTTTCTTTTCTGTTATTGTATGCTTGCCCATGTCACATTTTAAAAAAGATCATGTTTAATAAAGATGTTTTAAAAATGTTGTCATTTCTTAAAATACTGAAAATGTTTTTTGATTTTAACAATTTTTAACAGTATGAAGAGAATGTTATGGACTTCTACAATCTAGATGTGGTTGCTGCTTAAGCTCCTCATGCTACAAAAAAAAAAAAAAAAAACAGAAGTAGCATCCATTATTGTGATAGCTAATTTCTCAGCAATTTTGTATTTGTATGGGATTTGATCCTGTGTAGTAAAGAGTTGGGTTGAATTCCAAAAAAAAAATTAAACTCAGAGCATGATAGTGTTGCGTCTCAATCACTTTGTCAATGCTTGTAGTCACAGTGTAGTATCTTGCCCCTGTATTAAATTATTTGGGGATCTTTGGAGTTGTATTTGTTTTGTTTTATGATATCTGTGTATCAGACTTGTAGGTTTTCTACTTCCATTACAGTGTTTGAATGTTGCTGTGTTTATTCTTGATTTTTAAATAAAAAAAAAAATGTTTACTTTTTGGAGATCTCTGTGGTATAGAGATTTTATCTCTAACTATGCCTTAGACTTTCTGTGTTCGATAGTCTATGCCTTAGACTATCTGGGTTTGATTAAATGGCCTGGGAACTGAAAGACACAACCAGAATGGGATGGGGTAAATAAATGATGCTGTTTTGCTCACCAGGCCAGAGGGTGTTGGCAGAATCCACCATTGGTCCGCAGTCTGTTCGAAGGTCCAGACGTATGCCCCCAAAGTTGCGACTCTGGAGACTTCAAGCTTTCTGAGTTCACAGTATTTTTTCAGTTGAACATCACAGATTTATGGAAGTAAGTGCATGCAATAACATAAATGGCATAGCATACATTACATCCCTTTGTCAGGCCAACAATAGGAGGTGTTAAGAACATCAAACATTTCCTAACCCCCATTGTGTGATGACCATTATCCATGTCTGCCGTCTCAGTCAGAGGGAATGACTGGCCAGTGGAGGATGGAGGTTTGATGGTTTACAGCAGGAGATTGGGAGGGGCTAACAGTTTTTGAAAACAAAAATAAAAACAGGGTCCCCATAATTGACAAGCTTCATCTTTTTTCATTTGGCATTCAAACAGATAAAATGGCAGTTATTTATTTGTTTAGTCAGTTTTGTTAACTGTGTAAAGGAGCATTTCAAAGGAGCCTTTAAAATCATGATCAGGGCCAGAAAGACAATGACACTTGCAAGTTGCACATAAATATTTTATTTACCTTGAGAAAGTAACACATACAGTGTATGCAGTAACAAAAATGCAAGAGATGAAGAAATTTAAAAATAAATATAACAATGGGTATAGATGAGTATATGGTTTCCATAATATATATATATATATATATATATATATATATATATATATATATATATATATATATATAGACATACACACACACACACACACACACACACACACACACACACACACACACACACACACACACACACACACACGGGTCTATTTCCATAGACTGAAAGTTCACTTACCCAACTTTCAGTTAGCCGAGACAAAAAGGCCGACAACTGCAGAACACCAACTTACTACTACAGGTATGTAACCGCTTGGCCATCCTGAAAAAATAGTAAAATGGAAGGAAAGTAAATCCACCCATGTGGGGGGGGGATTTGGGGGGCTGCACCCCTTTAACTAAATATGCCAACTTCGAGATCGCACTACCGCGGTGGTAAGGGGCAATGTTCAACAGGGTGGCCAAGCAATGGTTTTCAGTTTTTATTATACTTGTTTATGTCTTTATTCATGTTTTGGCCAGTTTTATCCATGTTTATTTATGCCTCATTATTGTGTTCAGCACTATTTCTCAGCTAGCTTAGTGTTAAAGCACAGTTTGATTAATGTTTTAGTGTTACCATGGTAGTTGAGCAATTGTATTCTTTGATTGGTGCATTGCTTCTGGATGTGTGCATGTATTCCAGTGGTTTTTATTTTTCTGACACTCTGAAGAAGTCTTTATTTTAAGATGAAAGCACGCAGGTGTGTTCCATGAAATAAAAGCCTTTTGTTTGTGTTCTTTGGTGACTTCAGTTTTATTTTAGTAACCTGGGTTTCGACGAACATGTGTCTAAGTTTGTAAGAAAATCATTCTGTGTCACTCAACTTGTATGTAAGGTTTTGACAAAGGGAGATACTGCCACCCCAGCTAGCTGAAATTATTTAAATAATTATATGACATTGGTGAATATTGAAATTATTTGTGTAAGATGCTTGTGTTACAAATGTATTAGAACTGTATCTCATGTGTATATCAAAGTGGTTGGTACAGACATGTGTGTTAAAAAGGTATTTTATAAGGTGCTTGTGCTTAAAATGTAACCACAGTGTGTCCTACTGCAAAAGAACAGAAATGTACATGCACTATTGTAACTGTTTAAATGTGTATATTTTAATAGTAGAAACTGGAAGACAAGAGGTTAATGTCAGAAAAATAACTGAAACTAAATTACTTTATGGCTACGCCATAAAATATAGTATCTTTCAGTTTCAATGCAGCAAGGAGACACAATGCCTAAAACTAGGGAGCTTTCTGTGTTGTCTCCAGGGTGAAATAATTACTAGTCTTGAAATGTGAAGGAATGTAATTGTTTTATGACTTTCAGCATCTGCCAAAGATCTGAGGTCTGTGTATTTTTACAGGTAGATGCTAAATACTGTCAGCTTCCAGCAGTTTGGGGTTTCACCTGGGATAGAGTCAGATTACAAGAAAATATGTCATTCTACAAGCTATCCCAGCAGTAATATTTGTGATATTAATTTGAGGAGACTCTTAGAGAGACAGGTTATTGTGTATTCTGTCTTGGACCTGGCAAGAACCATTCACCACATCTGCCTTGCTCTGATGAAGTAAGTTTCTAGGGAGCAGTACAATTCTCTTAGATATAGTCAGGAATATAGCACAGCTTAGTTTAGATATTTTCTTTATTTATTTGAGACTGTCCTGCAATTTTGTTTTAAATATTTCTTGTGATTTTGAACTTTGATGTCACTGTGAATATATGCTGAGTATTTTCTTGTTCTTTTATTATTTATTATTAAATATATTTAAACCTTTCATTATGGCCAATCTGTCTAGAGATGTTTAGGTTTTGAGAGTACTTGCATATTTATTTGATGACACTGTTTGGGCCACTCTTAATATCCTTGCTCTTGGTCAAACTGCCATTTGTATTAATATTAATATTGCACAGTAAGATTGGACAGCCTTTGTTAGGAGTCTTAAAGTAGCTGATAAGGAGTTGACTGGTGGTAATGGTAACTACCTTATAGCCTGGGCAGAAGGGGCACAGCTAGTAAACCTGTCCTAGCCTCTTCCAGATGTGTGTGTGTGTGTGTGTGTGTGTGTGTGTGTGTGTGTGTGTGTGTGTGTGTGTGTGTGTGTGTGTGTGTGTTTTCAACATGATGCGTATGTTTAATATAATTAGTGGGAATAGTGACTTCATCAGTAAGCCTTTCTTAGAACTCTACAGGTGATATGCCATTGATCTGCAGCTGTGTAACACCTAAAGAGAATGTAGACTACTGCAAGGGTGTAATGCTGTCTGTTAATTAGGGAGACAGGTTGTAAAAGTACACAGCTATTTTTTGGTAGAGTTCTATATCCATATGTTATGGGGGAGGGGGTTTTCTGCTATAGGTCACACTACAGGTGGACTCCAATTTTGGGTGTCTGATTATATGTGAATATCTGTCATGGCACAAGCAGGTGTAGTTCACTATTGCCACTATCCTAGTTGCTTCCACTTCCTTTGTATGATTGTCACACTGTTGCATATGAGATGTATAATGAAGTGGGGAATACTATTAGCCTTCCTTAATTGCTGTATCTGTATATACTGTACCCACGTATGTGATCCTGACATATGTTCTCATTATTTTGTATTTCTGGAGATAACATGCACACCAGATATCACACACCTTTCACTGAGGCAGAAAACAACCTCATAATTGAAGCATTAAGACAACACTACCAAGTCCTGCTGTCCAGAGGGAGGGCAAATAGGGAAGAGTGACAAGCCTTCTAGGATGAACTGGTCCACAACATAAATCTTGTAGGCCATCAGAACCACACATATGAGCAAGTGTGACACCATGCCACAAACACAATCTACTTGGCATGCAGACGGGCACCTGGCATGGCCAGGAATCGTCAGGTCCCTGGTGGTGGGCCTGCAGCAGAACAACCTCTGTCAGACACTGAGGAATTCCTGGTGAACCTTGCAACACAAGACAGATCCCAGGCTTCCATCACACCATATGTCATGGATGTGGGTGCCACCATTTCCACCCAAGAGGAGTGTCCAGGTATGTTTAGTTGAATTGGCATCAGAATACTGTAGCATTTAGCATGTCAGGGTATACATAGTTTTACGTGGGTGTCAAGTGTTTTATGTGGTGAGGGGGACTAGGTTACTTGCAGTTTTAAGGTCATGTAGAGACTGTGACCCACATACCTGTTAACATAGCAGCTACTGTAAATGGTGGATATTTGGACATAGTACCAGTGTTAAACTGTAACATTTGGTGCTGTTTATATTACCTCACCCTCAAGTGTTTTTCAAGACCATCAGGAATAGGAAGAGGCCATGTCCATGCCATTGGTAAGCACAAAACATTTTTGTCACAGATATAGATTTACATAAAGATATTAGCTAAAGTGTCATCCTGGGCCTGCTGACTAGATTGACGTACTGTCTGCATGACTGAAAAATACAGAGATATGTTCTGACTGTACACAATTTAGGGTCATACCTAGGCCTTGTAGGTGTGACCACAGTGATTGATTTCACAGTATTGACAGGACTAGGTTAACAAGAACAAGGGTGTCTTTCATCCTAGCCATGCATCCCTAAACTCTGACAAGGACTGATACCCTTGATAAGTGTAAGCAGGGTTTTGGGAGCCGACACATGGACAAGCCAGGGAATGTAAGGTGAAAAGTACACTGTTTCTCTGTATCCATTACAAACATTTGTCCTAAAGCAGTTATAACTTTTGTGTTCCCCATTCTGTCATGTAACTTGCACATGATTTGTGTTAGTGCAGAACTGTGCTTCACATGTATTGGGAGACTGTTACATATTGAGTGTAGTGTCTGGGCTACATACCTGTCTGTCCAGCATGTCTTGTTTATACCACAGTCAAGGCCTAGGTGTGTAGGAGAGGTAATTCTCATGCTAGTCCTTTCTTGGATATGCAGGAGGTACACAGTGGGGTCTGACACCTCCCTGCATAGCAGGCATACTCCTCTCCTCCAAAGCATGTTCAAGACAGAATACACAGTTACGGGCTTGACACAGTCTGCATAGGACATGTTATGTACATTGTGTATCGGTTTACTGTGGAACCTCTGTTGATGTGACATTTGTCAGATATTCCTGGTTAGTTACATACCAAAGGTGGCATTGCACTCAATGGTAGGTGTGATGAATGCCAAATACAGTGGAACAATGACTGCCTTGGATTTACATGCCATACCTTTGTTTATAGGTTGTGTAACATAGAATGCATCCCCAAATATTACCAACCCATGACAGTCAGAGGCTAGATCACTACCTATGTCTCTGTAAGTCCCTGACTACTCAGTCAACTGCTGGAGGTATGCAGTCAATACATTAGTTACCAGGGGTAGATGCCTTCCCAAGGGATAGTATTGTGCATTCCTTGGCATTTACTGTTAGTCGATGGCTCTGACAACAACTGAATGTCTGTGTCATCCTATCCTGGATAAATATTGAGTCAGTGTGGGATTCAATGACAGCTCTTCATTTACAATCTTCTGCAAATTTAGTCAGTTAGGGGCCAGTGAAAGTGGCCATGACTGCAGTGAAGTAAATGTCTAGATGGAGCACCTCCTACCCACATCACACATACCTGCATGTGTGGAGTTCTTTAGCAGACACATAACTAAACACCAGATACCTCAAAAACCAAAACGCAAGCTCGTTACACATAATCATACCTCTGCACAACACAGTACACATAATAGCTCATGTACCACTGTCTCACTGGTCAAACACGTAAGGTAAAACACAAAATCAAACATATTACTCATAGCTGATTACGTCATGAGACACATTGATGTGCCTCTCAACAGGCTACATAAGGGAAAGTTCAAGGTCAGCTTTCTGTGAGGTGCCAGTATATGCCATATCACACATGCACTCAGGTCTGTCAACATCATTTACTGTTATGAATACATAATAGTTCCTGTTGGTGTGTACGACTTCAGACATACCTCTCTGGACTGTATGCAGAGACATGATTGGGTTGACAGACTATTTGTCTCAGGCAGATATGCCTTTGGCCATGAGCTGCATTTTACCATCACCTAAGATGATGGCTCAATGCAAACAGAAAATGGTTGACGTCAATAATTGCCAAAGTGTGCAGTGCCAGTGTAAGGGGATCCACTATCTGTCAGCCTGGGATTACCTGCTCAACAGACCTCAATGCTTTACCAGAGATGGTCTTCATCTGTCACCCCTGGGGTTTGGGCTAATGGCCAAGGCTGTTGCCAAACTCATAGTGTGCCTTTTAGGTGGTGTCACAAGGAAAACCTTTCCAATGAGAATACACCATCTACAACATCATGTTTATGCTGCTAAACGCTTGGAATGTCACCACTAAACTCCACTCAATGGAAGCTGTCTCTACCATGGCAGATGCAGACATTTGTGCAGTCACAGACACCTAGGTCAAGGCTGTGGAGAGCACCACAGCGATATCAGGCTACACTTCCTTCCACACGATCAGGCCTCAAACTTAAAGCATGCAAAGTAATGCAGGTGGTGTATCCATATTCATTAAGGACAGTTACACATCCAGACTGGTTAGACAGTATGATTCTCTGGAGAAACTGTAGGTGCTGTTGACTGCTTGTAGGGCACCTAATCAAACCATTGTCAACTACAGAAGCAACTCCATGAATCAGGACACCCACTGTGCTTAAATGGATCTACGTGAATTAATCAAGATACTTCAAAACAAGATGGTTTTGGTTGAGTTTAACTACCCACCAGCTAGGTGGATTACTCATGCTCAAACTCACTTGCCCAGAGGTTAGTCAACTTCCTAAACTACAATGTCCTGGACCAGTGGGTTGACATCCACACAAGGCAGGACAAAGTACTGATTTGGGTGCTTGCCAGTATGGGTAGCCACTATAGGTCCTCCACTGTGAGGTCATTCCTGGTGAGATCTGACCATGTATTGGTCTCTTTCAAAGTAAGTATCACATGTGATACCTTTCCAGCATATAAAGTAATTATGTTCAACAAAGCAGATTATAACCTACTGTGAAATGGTATAAATAGTTTGATGGCCCCACCACCCCCTCAGATGGAACAGGAAACTATGCTGAACTCCACATCATTGCTTTACACAAGCAGCTGTACAACTGCATTGACTTGCCTGTACCTGACAGGGGCAAAACAAACTCATCATTGCACAGCAGACCTGCCTGGTAGACAACTGCAATTAACAGGCTTTACAATAAGCGGTAGACATTAGTGTCTCATTAGGAGGGAGGGAGGCCCCCAAAATGGTAGCCCTCCCTCCTCACCATAAACAAGCAAATAAGCATTGTTGTAAAGTCCTGGAAAAAAAGCTATGGGACAAAACTAGCCTCCTCCACAAAGGACAACCACAAGGCATTGTGTAGTTACATGTGTAAAATTAAAGGAAAGGCCCACATTGTTGCCAAATTGTACATAATGATACTACATGTACTGAGCCTGTAGACATAGCTAATTTGTTGCCTGACAGGTTCTGTAACAACAGCACTCCCCTCTCCCCACCACATGTACATGACCACATCCCTACAACCTGTCCTATATCTTGTATCTCTAAAGGACAAGTGCTAAATGGCCTCTCCAAGGTGACAAACACAGCATCTATTGCACCTGCTAACATCCCAGGCTGTGTACTACATGGTATCCAACATGGGAGTCCAACACCATCGGAAACTCTTTGCAATCATAGTGTAACCACCGGCTGCATCCCAGCTGAATGGAAATCAGCCACTGTTATCCCCTTGCACAGAGGTGGTTCATGCACTGACTACAGGAACAATAGACCTATTAGCCTGACTAGCCATATCTGTAAGGCCATGGGACAAATCATTATGGACTGTATCAACAAAGAAATAGGTAATCTAAAAACACTTGACCCTACACTGTTTGGATATGTGATAGGGAGATCATGCCAGTTACACCTAGTGGACATCTATGAGGCAGTCACCAATGACCTGGATAAGGGAACATCTGTACATACAACCACCTGGACTTAGCCAAATCATTTGACACTATCCCCCACTCAGTCATCATTGGCAAACCCACCCAGCTAGCCATCAACCATAATATCATTAGAGGGGCCACTAAGTGGCTCACTGATAGAACTCATATGGTCAGAATAGGGGTATCTAGTTTCAGTCATGGGTCCTCTAAGGTTTGGAATCCATTTATCCAATGTAGAAACACAAATTGAATGTCTGTGGCTGACAAGGTTTGCTGATCTCTGCAAACTGGGAGCAGTCATATAATTTCAAATTATGTCAACATCCTACAAGAGGGTCATACATGACCAAATGAGTGTTGAGACAATCATGGTATTGAACTCCATGCAAATATATGAAGTACCATTCCTTTTGGTAGCAGCAATGTTCCTAATATGTATCACATCAATAGCAACAGATTAAGTACATACTCAGGGATGAGAGCCCTAGGCACACAGGCTTGGGCAGAAAGGTTTACACCTACTTTACCTTAGATCACCATGTCTCCACAGTGGTAAGAAGGACATTATATCTTGCTCATGCCATAACTGAAACCACTGTTCTGAATATATAGTAGTTATAACTTCCATGTACTCTTCCCTCATCAGGCCAATATGTGAGTGCAATGGCCATTTTGTCATGTATGTTTCATAGGTTCATAGGTTCATAGGTTGGTACTAGGCTATCGGCCCTAGGGACTATACATGCCTAGCCATAACAATTCCCTTGCTATTTCTTCCCACAGTAATTATCTTCTTAGACCCCTCTCTAGCAGGGTGACTGACGTGATCCGTGGGGTGAATTTCCTATATCCCATTCAACAATCAAGGTTCCTTTTGAAGAGGGCCAAAGAGGTGCTCTGCTTAACATGTATGGGCAGTCTATTCCAGAGTCTGGGGAGTCTCTGGGTCAGGAACCTATCCCACCAAAATGTTGTGTTCATTGTGATAACACGGTTTAGATTCCTGGATCATGTGTCTCTGAGGGATTGGGATTTCTTTAAGTGTAGTATGTCCAACAGCTCTGGGTTTGACATGGCCTTGTATGTTAAGCAGAGATTGCCTCTGAGTAGACGATATGCAACAGAGTATAAGTTGAGTTTTTTTAGATGGTCAGCATAGGGCATCGGCTTTAGGCCTGTGATTCTTTTAGTGAGGTATTTCTGTGGCCTTTCCAGTTGTTGCAGATGTCTTGAGAGGTACATACCAAACGGGGCATTGTATTCTATAACAGGTCTAATGAGGGATGAGTACAGTGGGACAATGACCTCCTTTTTTCTGGATGAAAAGCCCCTAGTGATGAGTTATGCCACATAAAAGGATTTCCTGACTATTGTGGCGATGTGATTATCGAAGGTGAGACCAATGTTCACCTGTGTCCCTAAGTCTCTTATCATACTTTCAGTGTTTAGTGCACTGCCACCTATGTAATAATTCACAGAAACATGTTTTTTTTTTTCCCAAAGGGGATAACTATACATTTCTTGGCATTGAGCTTGAGCCCATGGCTCTGGCACCAAGCATCTGTTTCTTTAAGGCCCTTCTGTAGAATATCCACACCATTTGGGGATTCATTAATGGCTCCCAGTTTGCAGTCATCCACAAACTTTTTTAGCCATTGTCCCTTAGTGTTGGCCTGTACTTCAGTAGATGCCAAACAAGAGCGGTCCCAGGACTGAACCCTGAGGTACTCCACTTGTCACTTGTCTGGAGCTGGATTTGGAGTAGGCTATTTTTACAATGTGGGTTCTGTCAGTAAGCCAGTTGGCAACCCATCGAGTGATATAGGGATTAATGCCCATCTTAGTAAGTTTATCTATGATTCCAGAATGGGGGATGGTGTTGAAGGCCTTGGCAAGGTCCAGATAGGCTGTGTGGACCACCTTACCCTTGTCCACAGCTCTGGAAACTGATTCGATGAAGTCAATCAGGTTCAGGAGACAAGATTGGTCCTTCATGTACCCAAACTGTATGGGGTCCAAGCACCAGTAGCAGTTGCAGGGACCACAAAGATTCCTTACAAGGGAAATTCAAGTCTTCAACCTCTGTCCTATAGGGATCATCTGAAATCACTGTAACTTTAGTCTGTGTCATATAGACTACTCAGAGGTGATCTCTGCCTTGCATACAAGACAATCTGTGACCCTGCTTTATTGGTAATGCTGCATATACATAAGTCAAATGGTACATGGATTACTCACTGTAAGGACCTTAACCTGGTACATGACATCAATAAAACATGCTAGAGGGAAAGATATGTCTACCATGGTTTAGTAAATCTTTGCAATAGACTCCCATTTAATGTCACACCCACACCTCATTGGCCCTCTTCAGATGCAATCTGTATGATTGGATGGGTGACCATATGTTCACCAAGGGAGTTTTGCCTGTGTCCCCCTTGGACAGGGGCAATAGGTGCTGGTTGTGCAAATAAGGGTAAGAACTTGGGTAGGATTATAAGGGCCCTAGGACCATTGGACTAGTAAAGTCCAATGATCCTATGAACCCACAGGCTGATGCAAAATATTCTGACTGACATCCACACACCAACTTGGCTACAGTGAGAATGATGTGACTGCCAATAAATGTTTATAGAACACTGCACAGCACACAGACAGTCCAAGTTGGCTACAATGAGAATAGAACCCCTACCTATCTAGTCTTACACACTACAGATCACAGTACATACACACCATGGCTCAAGTCTGACATTATCATGTCTTTATGTTCTCTTATGCTTTATGAAATAAGCAGGCTTTATGGAGGACAGGAATTTTGAGGCCTGTGTCACCTGCTGCACCCAAAATAGTGCAAAACCCTTGCTTCCTTCTAAGTCAGTGTGGTAATCATATTTATTTTGTAGGGAAGTGCAA
>NC_056733.1:1553524017-1553544017 GCF_019279795.1 Protopterus annectens
TTATTTACCCCCCCCCGCCGTACAACAATCTACATTTATTCATTTATCCATATACAAAAACTGACAGTTATTCATGTACACAAATCAACATTTATTCATGTACAAAAATCAACATTTATTCATGTACACAAATTGGCATTTATTTGGTACTTTTCTGTTATTAGACAACAGTTCTAAGTAATGCGTTAACAGTTGTGTGAGAATTCTACATAAACAGTGCAACAAACATTTCAACTTCAGAATATCTACACCTTGTCTTTCACAGTGAAATATTTCATGCATAACAGAAAGTGTAGAAAAATCTCAGTGCATATGTATTGCAGGAGGGGAATAAAACTGAAAGCAGAAGCAATCCATTCTGTTGCCCCGATAATGGAAAAGTTATTCAAATACAGTGATGTAATCTTCTCCTGGAACATTGTCATAAGTCTTCAACCCCTGAATTCCAGCCTGAATTTCTTGCAACTCCATTTCCTGTAGAATCATTGGCCCCAATCTGTCATGCCTAGCAATAGAACTCTCCTTAAATGAGCACTGCTTGTCCAAGTAGCCTGCTTGTAGTGCATTGGCAACATAGCTGTCAGTGATTTTATCCCATGAATATTTCACCCAAGTCATGACCTCTTGCAGGCTAGGCTTCACAAAGTTAACATTCTGATTTCTCTCCAATCTATTTTCAGTGTAGTCATTGAGTTCCATGTGCAAATGGTCCTTGAATGGCTTGCAATATTAAGAGTCTGGAGATAGGCAGTCATTTGTGTGGGAATCATTATTTGATCAATTCTTATCTGTCCAAGGAATTTCTTCATGTCTTTTGCACAGTGAGTGCTGGCTGAATCCCAGACTAGCAGGCCTCTTTTGGCAGCATTACATCGACCCACTTCCTTATAACTGCTTGTGTGCACCAGGCTTTTTCAGTTTCAAGAAGGTAAATGCCTAAAACACATTCAGTCGCATCTTTCTTGCCCTTACTACTGATTAGAGGTGGGGTTTTCTTTCCATCTAGACAAATTGCCAAAATACAGGTAACGTGTCCACTCTTGTAACCAGTGGAGGGAATGTAGATTGACGAGGCACCCCTCTGATCAATTGTTGTTTGAGATCCTTGGCCCATAAACACTGCAGTTTCATCCATAGGAATCATGTTGGAGAGTTGGTATTTAGAAAAGTCGATGCCACCAACAAAGGACTTGAACGCAAGTGCACGTTTAATAACTTCAGTATCTTTCAGCTTAAACAGTGTTGTTGATCTTCTTGGAGACAGTTCATTTCACTGAAGGAAGCCATCCAGCCAATGTTTTAATGCTTTTAATTCTTCTGGTGATATTTCTAACTGTGGTGCCATTGCAAGGGCAAAGGCTTGAATATCAGCCCTGCGCACAACCAAAGCCTTTGATCTCCTGTTAGCAATCCATTCACAGATGATGGCTTCCAGCTCAGGAATAAATGGTTGCTGACTTGATCCACACTTGCACTTTTTAGCATTTCCCTTGTTGGCCTGTTGACTAAGGTTATCTTACACTGCACATCATTTTCGGACCATTCGGAGATCTTACTTCTCTTTGCAAAAAGCTGTCAGATTATTTCCCTGGGAGTCCTCCATGATTCCTTTCTTGTACTCGATGGAATAGCTCTTTCTTTTTGCATTCATCTTGTCTGGGGGGGGGGGGTAATTGAAAACTTATGAGACAGGAGTGGCAACACAAAATGGCAACAGTTAAGAAGACACAACCATAGATATTTGTTATCAAGTGCACGCGCTTCATGCGTGTTGTCTGTACTTTGACCAATCAAAGTACACCTGAAGTGTTTACGGACCAAGGATCTCAACCGTCAAGTCTGAGTGATGATCAGGGTGACAGTAAGAATCATGGAGGACTCCCAGGGAAAGAATCTTATGACTTGCTGCAAAGGGAAGAAGTTGGGTGTCCGAATGTTTGAATTAGCAAATGCTTACAAAAGTGAACGCTAATTCAGTGACCATTTTTAAGCGAAAGCTTAAAATCTCGAACACCCGGAACAGCTTTTTTTTTCACAAGGAAAAAAATTGCTGGTCCACAAAAAAAAACAAAAAAACAAATTCAACTTAAAACATTATCTAATGTGGGAGGCTTCACCCCCCACACCCCCTGATGTGGGAGGCTGTGACCCCCACACCCCCCAACTTAAATATACGAACTCCAAAATCACACCACAGTGGATGAAATGGCTAACTCCCAAAACCGGCCCAGTGATTTTTTTTTTTCCCTGTGAAAAAAATCGCTGTTCTGGGTGTTCAAGATTTTAAGCTGTCACTTAAAAATGGTCAATGAATTAACGTTCGCTTTTCTAAGCGTTCACTAACTCATTATAGACCCGGTCCGAAAATGGCGAGTGGAGTACGATAACCTCAGTCAACGGGTGTCAATAATATTATTTTATAATTCAACATGTCCATCGTGTGTTGTTGATGATTTTAACTGGGGCTTATGTTTGGGGTAGGGCTTATATCATGACCACCCTGGAAAACAATGCTAGGCCTTATTCTCTGGTTAGGTCTTATTTATGAAGAAATACAGTAGTCTGGGCAAAAGGGAGCATAGCTAGTAAACCTGTGCCAGCCTCTCCCAGGTGTGTGTGTGTGTGTTCATGTGTGCGTGTGTGTATGCACACGCACATGTGTGTGTGTGTGTGTGTGTGTGTGTGTGTGTGTGTGTGTGTGTGTGTATGTGTGTGCATAAATCAAACCTCAAAGAGTGTGTGTGCATCAACTACTTGGGCAAGGACACAAAGCACTGGTTGGAAACAGAGGGTGCTGGCGGTCTTAGATTGGCCACTTAACTGAGATCTGAACTCTACAGCTGTTCCAGTGGGGAGTTTTACTCAGGATCTGGAGAAAGCAGCCCTGGATTGACTGTGGTCTCTGTGTGCTCTTAAGGGAAATTGCACTTGATGCAGAGAGCTGCATCTAGAAATACTGTGTGTTTACCTGTTAACCTCCCAGTGTACATCCCCCACTGGTGCCAGTGGTGAGGATTGAGGCTCCTTGATTACTGGTCCAGTGATGGGGCATCACAGGCTGTTTCTGCAGGATCAGATTATGTAGCATAGCACATACTGTAAATATCTGTGCACATGTGGCTGGAGTATACTGCAGGGCTCCACCAGATATATCGAGGCACCAGAATTGTGACTTCAGAAGCCCAAATACACCCTCTGTGATGTTTCTAGTTTGTGTGTGTGCCTCATTATGGAGTTCTTCCATTGGTGTGTATGCATTTCTGATGGGTGTCATCGTTCACGGTTACAGGGCATAGCCAGTATCTCCCAGTAAATGGCCCTGTGGGATGTCACCACTAGCAAACATCTGGTACAGCTGTGATGTGTGCCAGATATGGGACTCATGATAACTGCCAAGTTTGCCATCACACACATTCAGGATAATCCCCTGGACATTGCACATAACCTGGCAGTTGATGGAGTGGTTCCCTTTGTGGTTAATGTAGATTGCACCTTGCTCACCAGGTGGTGCCTGGATGTGTATGCCTGGATGTGTACAAGAGTGCAGTCTATGGCACCCAGTACTTCAGGGTGGTGTGCTACATGGTAGAAGTGTTGTATATTGCTGGCCCTCACCTCAGGAGTAGGGGGGAAAGATATGTGCTCACTGGCATGTGGAAGCACAGCATCCAGGAATTGGTGGAGTATCCTGGATACAGATGCCTGCTACACCCCATCATGTCCCCAGTCGGTCTTTGAAAATTGCCTGCAGGTAGTACCCTAAGGACTACACATACCTTTGTCTCCACTGGGATGAATTCTCCTCTGTTAGCTCTGGCTGTGAGTTTTGGGTAGCAGAGCTCAGGGATTCCTTGTAATATGGCCCTGTTCACCCTGTAGCAGTCTACAGTTTTCAGCTCATGTAGCTCCTGAAAGGTTACCCTGGGCCTGAGCACTCTTCTCCTTCTTGGCCTTGGCCTATTGTCATCAACACCAGCAGCATTGACTTCAGCATTTAGCACATACAGATGTAGCAGACCTGCAGCAGCCTCTAGCATTATCCCAGATGAAATTCCCAAGTCTCTACTCCAATGGCCCAGAGTATTGAAGGAAAATCAGAATGTAGGGTGTAGGTATATTTTATACAGTTCTGCTTTAGGTCCACTGTGTGGGATTGGCTACTTCTGATGCAGTTTACCTGACCAGGATATAATTAACATAATTTAAAGGCCCAAATTAAGTGGGCACTGTGCCACAATGTGCTGTGGCATGCAGCATAGCTTATACAAAAATCAAAAATATTTATTGAAGATATCCATTTTTAATTGATTGCTGCCTATATCATCACTGTCACATGGGTAGTCTGTCTGTGCAAACATGCTAAGCTATGCAGTATGCCATGCAAACACATGTGATGGGAACAAAAAATCCTAAAAATAATAAGACACACCCTCTCCGATATCATCCACATTCTCTGGGAATATCAGTATTGTGTAGGAGCCTACACGAAGTGAATATGAGGACATGGTTGCTTTTTTTAGCAATTCTGGAAATCCATCTAATCTGCATGCATATCTGTGCTGACAACCTATATATTATATGGTTCATAGCCATGTGAGCTTGGTAACAGCAAGTATGCACCATTGTATGGACCAGATGCAAGGTCCTACAGAATATTTGTGGAAACCATATTAGAAATTTTATGTATTTATTTTTTTCTGTTAAGCATGTTTGTGCACTGCTGTGCATAGCGTAAACATACCAAAATTATTTAAAAAGTTATTATTAATTTTATATATTCCCTTCCATTTTCAAACATCCACACTGTACCTTTTGCACATATATGTATGTGAGCTAACATTTTCTGTAGAGTTATGTCCATATGTGTGTACTTTTACATCCCCTTCTGTCCGTGTAGACCCCGGTACAAGGAAAAGTTCTGCTTACACTACTGACACTGACATAGAGTCTACATGGACGCTTTTCTGCTTGTTGGATCACTCCACCTTGGGTCATTTTCATAAGATTCAACTCCTTATGAGGTAATTTGCATTCCATGGAACTTTCCCTGTTTGCGCATGCTTGCTCACTGCTAAGTAAAGCTTACTGAATCTAAAATTGTCACACTCGTGTACATATCACTCAGTGATGCATACACCAAAAAAAATTAAGCTTTACTGAATTCCCCCATAGTTAAATAAATATTTTTTATGTATATATGGTTAATGTTTAATCCACATTCACATTGTAGGGATAATATATGGATCAAAGTTAGTTCATATTTCCCAGTGAATATAACTTAAACATATTTGTAAGAGTACCTGTTTGTCATATCCTTTAAATGTGAAATTTTTATGAAGTTTGATCCTTAACACCTCATTGACTGACCAGTACTGCTAATGTGACACACTTGGAAGGCATTAGCTTGCCAAAGTCTTAAAGTCTTTTCCTGTTTGCTCAGGCATATGAATATCATTGTGCTGAAACCAACATTATGTTTACCTCCATTGCTTATTGCACAAATTATGCAATTAAGGAATTGTAATGAGTAAACAGCATAATAACCACATTCAGCATGCCCCAATGGATTTATCTAGACCTTGTAAACGTGACATGGGCTAGGGCTGTTCCATCACACTATGGAAGATTGCTTTCTTCACAAGTCCTGCTAAACCTAACTTACTTCAGCAGTTTTGTTACAGAACTAGGAAGGATACTTTCTCAAAATATTGCAATGTATGTCTTCTCCATACAACTAAAATTTAGGTTAATACACATTAGAATACATAAACTGACCTGCCAACACCTTGAGCTGACTAACTGCACTGTTTCTCTATAATCTGTTAATGTCTTCAGAAAAGTAATTGATGAGATCAAGGCAACACACACATGTACACACAAATGTCTACAGAGTATTGTAGTAGTCTAACAGGCAGACAGTTTAGGAGTTTATTTTCTGAACAGTTATACCTGTCAACATGTGCCACTGTAATGGTGAACAACTGAACAAGTGCCCAAAAATGCTGACACTGCAAGTTTTATGTTTTATGTTTTGTTACATTCCCTATTTTGTTGCTAATGTTAACATGTTGCTTGTTATATGGGCATTCTTGCATTTGTTATTCCTTTTTGTCTTTTGCTGTCGTTGGGAGGATTGCATCAGTACATTACACAGCTGGCTGTATTTTTATAGGTTCATTGGATCATAGGGTTATAGTAGGCTAACAACCACTGGGGCCTTTATAAGCTTAGTCATGCATTTCAAATGAATCCCACAAGTGTTTTGAGACTTAGAGGTTATTTTAAGGAGTATGTATAAGCTAGGGTATGAATTACAGACTGTCTCTGTCTATTAGAGACACAAGTTCTAGATCTCGGGTGAATTTCTGATTTCCCATTCACTGGTCTGGGTTATGCATGAAGAGGGTTAAGGGTTGAACTCTTCTTCACATGCATAGGAAACCTGTTATAGAGGAGAGGAATGAAAGTAGACACATTCCTGTCTATCCAGCATGCCCCATTTGTGCTGCAAGCAAACTTCAAGTCCCTAAATCAAGTAGTTCTAATGACGTCAGTTGTGTGCATATACAAATGGTTCATCAGAGTAGGACCCAAGGATACCGTGTGTGCCAGAGGAAGCTTAAATCTCACCAGTCTGTAGGAAAATGAGAATAGGGAGAGGGCCTTGAGGCGATCTGCATAGGATATGTTGTTTACACCCCATGTTCATTTTGTGAGGAACCACTGTGGATGTTGCAGTAGCTGCATGTGCATGGACAGGTGCGGATCAAAGGGGATGTTATACTTGATGGATCTGAACATGGCTAAATATACAGAGGAATAATGACCTCCTTGGACTTAGATGCCATACTCTTGCTTATACATTGAGTAATACAGAATGATTTCTCTACTACTTTAGACACATGTTGTTTGAAACCCAGGTAACTATCCATGTACAACCCCAAATCTCTGACTACTGGTCCATTCCTAGGGCATGTTAACAATGAGATAACTCCAAGAATGGTCAACTTTCTAAAGCATATTATTATGTATTTCTTGGCATTGAGTTGTAAGCTTTGTCAGTCCTCCTTATAGGATATTAGCAACTTGGGGGGATTGTATGACTGCTCCTAGTTTCCAGTCATCTGCAAATTTGGTAAGCCATAGGCCTTTGACATTGCCGTGGACTTTCAAGAAGTAAACACCAAAAAGAAGCAGGCCCAGTACAGATCCCTGATGATTCCACTAGTGACCATACATTTTTTGAAGTGGTCTTCCCATCTTAATTTCCTGGGTCCTATTTGACAGCCAGCTGGCTATCCATTGCATAAGTTAGGGGTTAATGCCTAATTCTCTGAGTTTGTTTACAATGTCCGAGTGGCATATTGTATCAAACACCTTTGACAGGTCATGGTAAGCAGTATCCACCATTTTTCCCTCATCCTTTGCCTCAGTGATCTATCCAAAGAAGTCTGTTGGGTTCAAAGGGCATGATTTGTCTTTGACAAAGCTAAACTAGGTTAGATCCAGAGTCTGTACTTTTCCTGTGTTATTATTAATCACACCCATAATAATTCCTACCATGGCTTTGTATATGAGACTGCAGACATACGAGTCTGTAATTTCCAGGATCATTGATGCACTGCCATTGTGCAGATAGGTGACCACTGTAGTCCTCCATTTATGTGGTGCAAAGCCTGTCTGGTAGCTATGGTTAAACAGTACAGTGGTCCAGATAGATTATGCTTCAGGTTATTTAAGAGAGATCCTGGGATATTATTGGGAGCCATGAATGCAGTGTTCTTAGCCTTAGAGATTGCATTTATGACCTGCTTCCTAGGTATAGTAAGTAGGGTAATGTTTGACAGTATTACTTGGAAGGTGCAGATGAGGGTAGGGAGCAAAACTGGAGCTGAATTTGTCAGCCATCAAATGTATTATATATTTTGGCTCCATGTAAATAGCTGCATTAACAATCAGTTCTGCACTCTTCTTTGTACTATCTTTTAGGATCTTGGCCAGTGAGGCTATCAATTCTTCAGCACTGGCTTTGGTAGACTTAATTTGCTCTCTTAGTTTTTTTGTTTAGCCTGTTAAAGTGGATATACTACCAGTGTGTTAACCTATGTTGTGATATTCATTTTTTATTCCATCTCAAAAAGGGATATGGCTCCTAAAACTGCTAAGGTCACATTTTCATGGAGGCTTCATTTTTTTCAGAGACAGACAATGAGGTAATAGTACAGGTACCCCAACTCCATGGTGAAAGACTCCATGATACACATGCCTCTGACAAACTCTTCCATGACTGCATCTGGTCGCAAGTGGTTGAGGATGTCAATGCTCTTGATGGCCAGGACAGTATATACTCAATGGTCTGTCATAGGGCCTGTGGCATGATTAATAAGGCCAACCTCAAATCAGAGGCCCTCACACAGGAGCAGAGGGCTACTGGTAGTGGGCCATCTACCAAAGTACCACTTACCAATATGGAGGAGTTCCTGTCATCAATCAGTGATGCAAGCAGCTCATCAGAGTCACACAGTGCAGTGCTGGATGTTGAGGCAGAGATATGCAAGCCCCAGAGGATTTCTATAATGATGACCCAGGTATGCCATTCAAATATTTTTATATCCACCATTGCAAATGATAGTCACAAGCAGTGGGGAAGACGAGGGAGGCTAAACAAAACTGCAGTCATTTCTCCAGCCTTAAACCACTCCCTTGGCATCAAGAGATAAAGGCCAGCCAACCCAGATTATATTAGCAGCTCATGCAATCGATGGAGTGGAAGGCAGGGATGGGTTTGCCAATCTTGGGGGTTGCATAGCCACCCCATCAGCAATCTCCGTTGGAGGCTGATGAAGGGGTATAGCTCAAAAAGGGGAGATGGGTGGGGACATGACTGAGCTGCTGTGGAGGTGTGGCAAAAAGCTACATATCCCCATTGAACACCTGTCGCTCTGGTGCAACCACACAGTCTCAAAGTAGGAGGGGGAAATGGGTAGTCCAAAAAATAAATAAATAAAATACAGCAGGCAAAAATGAAGAGACCTCTTTGGATGCCTTTAGGTACCTTGACATAATTAGGTAGGCTGGAAGAGTTAAAGGAGAAGATGACAGTCCTGGCAATGTATGCGTGCACAGGGATAGATCACCATAAGATGATGAAGGGGAGTGAAAATGGAGCTAATAAAACCAATTTTCCAGCCTTGACACTGCTACTTATGAAATAACATTCTTTTGAAGTATTTTAGCCTGTAGTCAATGTGTTCCCTCAGCATTGTTGTTTGCACTACCTCTCATCTGCTTCTGCTTGTTTCTAGGGGTTTTCTACTCATCATCATGCAAGTTGAGGGAATGGGGAGAAATTGAAGAAACAAAGAATGAAGATAATATTAAGTGCACTACTACAAGAAAAAGACACAAAGAAATGGAATGTCATACGCATGACATGAATAGAGAGCTTTGTGCTAGACAAGGCTCTTAACCCCTTCTTCATTGCCCGTGGTGTTTAAAGTGATTTGGAAAGAATTAATCTTCTTCCTTTTAATAGTGGTGACTGTAGAGTCTATTCTGATCAAAATGTTGTCATCTATACAGGAATACACAATTTTGTTTTAATCAGTCTACATGTTGTCCCACTCTGTTTGCTTATTTGATTTTCACAGGCTTCTTAACTTTGCTTATCAGACAGGTGCCTGACACCTGGGCCATCCTACCAAGACTTTCTGCCACTGAAAAGAGTGGGGGGTGTAACAAACACTTCAGTGATCACTCAGTAGGTTATCATCATCTCTCAGGATGTCATAGTTATCTTATGGCATGAAGGCATACAGTGAGTCCTGTGCAGAGCAAGTAAAAACTTCAGTAGTTTAAGACAAAACCACAGTGAATTTTGTTGCTGCAATGGACCCCAACCAAATACTTTGTTATAAACTGCCATTTGCCTTCTCCTTACCTGCAACATTATTTAGCTAAGTGGAAAGTAGTCAAATTACACATGCAGTTCAAAATGTAAAACTCAAGATAAGACTTCCAGCTGGCTCATATTTATTTTCTAAAACGAATAACAAGATACATTAAACACAAAAACAGGCTTACATAAAACACAATTTATACATAAAACAACAGTTTAAGTGCACTGTGATGCCTGATGTCCTGTGTAAATGCATTTCAAAACAGTACATGAAAAGAAATGTGCTCCTGCTGCTTCTAACTGGTGATTTGTACACACTGTCTAACTAAAATGACTTGTGCAGTGTTACATAGTGTTCAAGCGAAGAATGACAGAATTAAAAATAAAAAAATACAGTTTATTATCAGCCTTTAGTTTATAGACATACAAGTTTTTACAAGGCTATTGATCTTATTGACCATTTGTAGCTTAGTGATACATCCCAAATCGTAAGTATTCATCTTCATGAATAATTAATACCTAGTTTTAAAGAGGGCTTGGGGGGGTAGACCAGGTGTATGTTTACAATTGCCCATTCATCTGTCTAGGTTATGCTTAAAGAGAGTCAGAGAGCTAATTTGCTTTACATTTAAGGCAAGTGTAGTTCATAAAAGGGATTCTCCTGGAGAGATATTTATCTGCAACTTTATATATTTATGTTTTGGTGGAAGATAAGATCCCTTATGTGGGTGTGTAGAGTGTCACTTATTTTGTGGATACAAAAGGTCACATAGGGCTAGATCCTTTAAATCAATGTAGGCCAACGAGAAGTAAACTCTCAAGAGTCTGTAGGAAACAGAAAAAAAAGAAAAAGCACTTTAAGGCAGTCAGGATAACACAGAGATACCATGCCTTGATTGTCTTCATGATGAAATGCTGCAGTCTTGCAAGCTGGGTCATATGCTTACACAAGTACACACCAAAGACAGCATTGTACTCTATTTTAGTTCTGACGAAGGAAGAGTAGAGAGGGATAATAACTTCTCTAGACCTAGAAGTTATACCTCTGATCAGGCTGGCAAATGAAAGGATTTCCTAAAAGCAATGGATGCATTATGATCGAAGGATAGTTCATTGTCAATGAAAGTGCCTAGGACCCTAATGATTGAGTCAATTTTCAAAAGGTGTCACCTATATGGTAAGTGTATGAATGCTCAAATTTGCCAAAGAACACAACAATACATTTTTTTTCTAATTTATTTTAAGGACATGGTACAAGCACTAGTTTATGGTGAGTGTGGTTGATAGGCCTTCTGGAGAATTTGGAAGTTTGATGGGGAGTTTATGACAGCTCTAAGCTTACAGATATCTGCAAATTTGGTCAGTCACAGGCCCTTGATGTTGGGCTTGATATGAGAGAAGTAAATGCCAAAGAGAAGAGGTCATAGGACCAGTTGCTGGGAACATTGCTAGTAACCTGTCTTTTTGATAAGAGTGTGCCTCCAGCAGTAATAGATTTGGGTCTGTTAATAAGCCAGCTTGTTTTCCAGTTGGTAACATAGAGTTTTGCACTGACTTTAGCTTATTGATAATGCCAGAATGTGGAATGTATTAAAGGCCTTGGCCAGGTCCAACAAATCCAGTTTTCTTGCCTCTAATACATTAGTCATTTACCCAAGATATCTACCAGGTTCAGGAAGCAGGATCTAGCTTTGGCAAACACAAGCTTACTTGAGTCATGGGCTTGTAGGCTGCCTATGCCCTTGTTAATAAGTCCCTAATGATTTGCATCATTGCCATAAAGATAGGTTGGTGAGGCTTATAGATCTATAGTTTCCAGGACCAGTAGTGGGTTTCCCTGCAGGAAATGGGATGGCAATAGCATTTCTCTATAACTCTGGTAAGAGTGCAGTGGAGAGGCTGAGATTCTTTAGGCTTAGTAGAGATTCTACATCTTGGACTATGAAGAAAGTGTCTGGTGCAGACAAGATGGCAACAAGACACATTATTATAATGGCCTACAGAGCTAATGTTTTTGGCTTTGTAGGCAGCACTCGGGACTTGCTCAAAATAATCAGAGGAAACAATGTGGTTATGCTGATGTGTTTGGGAAGATTAGGGAAATGAAGAGGAGTCATGTGTGAGATGAATATGTCCACTAATATGTTGCCTATGCCCTCACAAGAGGCATATGTGTTATTATTATTATTATTATTATTATTATTATTATTAGTAGTTATTATTATTATTATTATTTCTTGACTCCACTTATTGACAGCATTTCTTCTAAGGCTTCTAACACAGCTGAAGAGGGGTTATTAATTTTCTAAACATAGATATCAATTTTCACATCTTTTTTTCTGAGTTGTATGTTGATCTTTTGGAGTTCTGGTCTAGATGATAGGGTATTACATTTACTCTTAACAAGCTATAAATTTCTTCCTCTTATTGTACACTTTTTTTATACTAGGTTTCCACCATAGAGGGTTATTCCTGAATTTGTCATTCTATTCCTTCTTGTGAGAAGCAATACGTCAACGCATACTTTGAGGGTGACATAGAAATTATTGATGAATATGGTAGCATGTGGGAAGGGGTCATTGCAGGAGAAGGAAGCTCAGATTTCACCAGGTCTTCAGTTAGCTGGTATAGGTTTACCTTAGAATAGTCTATAAAGACAGAAGGGTTTGGGGTAAGTCATTTTTTACTCTCATAATAGATGTTACTGAATGGTGGTCCGATCTGACTAGTGATAAGGTAGCTGTAGGTATTGAGAATAGTGGGGCTATATTGGCTAGAATCAGGTCTAATTTTTGAACACCAAGTAGGATATTGAGCTGCTTACTCTAAATAGCATGTATTAATGAAGTCCAGGAATCTCTGTGTATACATATTGTTGGTGATGTAGCTTTCACAGTTAAAGGAAGGTTAGTTGAAGTCTGTCAAGTGATTAGCATTAGACTCAACAGAGAGAGAGAGATGACAGTTTATTAGATGTGCTTCATTGGTAGCAGGTGACATGAAGTGAGTACAGCAGGTGGGTTTGATGCTGTAAGGATTTATTCTTACTGTGAGGAGATATTACTCCTTCCAGCAACAACATTATTTTCAGATTTGTGTCTAAAAGAGTGTCAGATGATGAAACCCTGCACTGTATGAGTACTTATTGCTGTTCTGAAACAATACTTCAGTAACTACACAGATATCTATAATTTCATAAGTTAGGAATGCCTGTAAGGAGAACAGTTTGTTTAGGTTTCTAGAACTGAGCGTTGTTACCTTTATATAGCCTCAATTTTGTTTGGTTATTCAGGTCATTTGAGGAGATATACCTTGGCTGAAAAGGCAACATGGGGTAGAAAAAGTTGTGTTCAATACAGAGAAGTCATGAGGCCAGACATGCAGGTCATTACTAGTAAAATAGCTAGGGATGTCTTATCATCTTTTTCCAGGCTGACATGTATTAGATCCCCTTAGAATGACAGCAATAGCTAAGCCAATAATTAAAGTCAGTTATCTTTTGTTTGTACTGTGGCATCATTCTTGTCAATGGCAGGATACTGTACATTACTTGTAAGTCTGTCTTAACTCTCTACTGCCAGCATGTGCACTCTAATGAGTTCAAGGTAATAAATGACTTATGTGATGTGCTGCAGTATTTAGGAATATACTCCGAATTTAAATAGTAGTGAACTGGCACGCAGAAGCCTCTCCTGAAACCTCTTTCATACCTGATGCTCCTAAATTTTATCCTGTCATACTAAGACTACTACCACTGTGGACAGCGCAGTGGTGCAGCAGTTGTGTTGTCACCTCACAGCAGGAGGTTCTCCGGTTTGATTCTCGGCTGGGGTGCCTTCTATGCCAAGTCTGCATGTCCTCCCTGCATCTGTGTGGGTTTCCTTCCATGTTACAAAGACATGCATCTGGAGTATTTCTCCCTGGGCCTCTGCTGAAAATTGGCTTTGTTCCAAGTCAGACTGCCCTGGTAAAAACATAAATAAAATAAAAGGAAATGTAATAGCTCTCTCCAGTCCATAAGTCAACATGCAGTGTAAAACTGTTGTCAGTGATTTCCTGAAATCTTCTTCAGTAAAATGCTTAGGTATGTTACCTGTAACAATTCAGTCTTGAAGGATAAACCTTCAGGTTTACCTCAGTATCTTACAATCTTAGGCAACTATGTACAATGCAAATGGCATGGTATCAGGAAGAAAAAAGCATATACAGCTCAACTATGTGTATCAAATGTGCTCATTAATAAAGGTGATTTCTAAAATGCAGATTATTAGATTAAGTAGATCAAACCAAATGTCATATGATATTTATTTAATTTTTGTCTATGGAAAGGGAATACTTACCTTTTCAGCCTTATGCACTGAGCTGGAGATCGAACACTTCAAGATCAAATAACAGTATATCCAGTGGGTCACACTGTGAATGTGTGTATCCACTTGAAGTGTGCAAAATGTTACTATAGGCTAGAATAAGTTGCTTTTGTCAATAGCACTAGAAAAAAAGTGAATATCATTGTAGAAAAAACAAATGATGCTTCACCTATCTACCACTGGATTACAAACCTTGAAAAGTTCATCCGGGTAAAAGCAACTGGCCAAACCTTCACTTGACAAAGTAACTGCACCCCATGTGTGGAGCAAGCCCTGTAGACCACATTAGTTACATATGCCAATTCCATGATAGCACAATCATGGAAAAAAGAAAACTAATCAATATAGGAGCACCTCTGAGATTGCACTATAGTGGGAAGGGGGCAAATTTCCCACTCCCCACTGTTCCACAGTCTCACACAGAAAAAAAGGCTTTTTGATCAGATGTACTTGCTAGTTTTTTTTTTCTTTTCAATGAAGTTAGTTCATGACCACCTAATGACATGTATATGTTTTATACGTCATACTCTGACTCTGCATTCTTTTTTTTTCTTTGTTTTTGTTTTTCATTTTCTTGGTTTTAAATGAGCCTGAGAGATTTTCTGTCAAGCTACTCAATAATATATCAAAAGACTGATTAGACCTCAGTGATTGTTAGAATTTAAACTGAATACAACATGCATTTATAAAGCAATCTGAATACATTGGCATGCAAAGAAATGATTACTAAGTAATTTGCATTTAGACAACATGCAAAACATTGCATTTATATGTTTGAAAAACAGGTAGAAAATACATATGTTTTGATGCTTTAATTTAGAGCAGGGAATGCAGGGATTTGGCTCAACATTTTAAAGTATGGATACCAGCTCCAGGAAGTGGTTTTTTTTTTTTGTCGTTGTTACTCCAACCAACTACATTTTTTAGAGTAAATGCTCAAAATGATCTTATGGCTTATTGCAATAACAGTAGGGCAGAATGCTAAAAAGAATACTAACACAGGATTGGGGTAGAGTGTTGAGAATGACTAGTCTGCAGTGAGTTTACAATTATATAGAAAAAATATTTTTCTTAGTAACAACAGACATAGTTCTGCTACCTGTTCATAACATTGTGTGTGTGTGTGTGTGTGTGTGTGTGTGTGTGTGTGTGTGTGTGTGTGTGTGTGTGTGTGTGTGTGTGTGTGTGTGAAGGAGAAAGAGGATTGTGAGCAAGAGAGACAAAGACAGAGAGAGAGAGTAAATTGTGCTGGGGGAATTGTCACAGATTTTTTTCAACAGCTAACTTCACAACTAATGAACCAGAGAGAACTGGGAAAAGTGTACATTCCAGATGGCTGGTGTTCAGTGCTGGTCTTCTGATTGTAGTTTGATAATCCATTGATCTGTTTCTCTCATGGTAACAGATTAATTGCTAGCCTTTAACCTTATTGGCTGTTGCATGCCATGTCTATCGATTTCTCCATTGCTTATGTAAAAAGAGTTAGTAGCACATGAAACATTAACTACCATTTCTCATCTTAAGTACTGCCCCATCTGGAAAGGTAATTGTCTGCACTTCCTGTTGACAAATTTACATATTTAGGATGTGCACATCATGTGTGCACAAGCTGACCATACTATGGCCCATACCTGGAAATGTGTATGTCAGAGTTCAAGAAACACCAGCAAACATTAAAATAACCTAGTTTGTCTGTTTCCAATAATAGTTAAGCAGTTCACCGCAGCCCTAATGTATATTAATATGACTGTGAGTGGAAAAAAAACCTTTGAATTTTGGCAAATAAAGTATATAACAGTAACCGCAATCACCTTAATCATTACTTGTTGCATATTAGAAAGATAAAGAATCTGGGATTCATAGACAAGTGCTCTAGTATGTGTAGTGCTAAGTTTTGGGGAAGCTACTACATGAAGTATCTCACTGATGTTCAGGGATGTGTTAGGCACTGAATAGCCTTGACCATACTATGGAAACAACTGCATAAGAAAACAGAGATGAAATGTTAATGGAACAAAGAGCATTATGTTTGTTTTTTTTCATTACGAGCAGAGCTATAGTGGGGTGCATGTCTAATGTAATGGTCCCATGGCAGCTAAGACAGGATAGCATGACCAAGCCAGTTCATCCTCACATCCACAATGCTCATGCTTTTCAGGCATAAGAAGAGCAGTATAGCAGTCATCAGCCAGACCAAAGTGGACATACACAGCAAAGTGCAGGCCCTGTTCACCATGAAAATGTGAAGGAAATGGTAGAGACAGGAAAGTAAGGAAGGGAAAGCAGCAAGAAGAGGTAAGCATTCAATAGTATCATAAGGTTTAAAGGTGGGGAAAGCAAGATTTTATTTATTTATTGGTTTTGAATTGTATTCATTTCTTTAAAAAATACACACACGCATATACTTATGTAAATGGGTCTACTTTGTTTTGTTGAATATTATTTTACTAAATTCCATTTCACCCCGACCACTTCACTGAAAACTCAAATTATTGAAAACTCATTTCACTGAATCTCATTTCACTGAACTGCAGTTAGTATATATGGCACTGTGTAGAGTATTGTAAGGCAAGTAAAAGGTATATGCCCTTTTCCTCACTGTAGTGCGATCCTGGAGTTAGTATATATAGTTAGAGGGTGTGTTGGGAAACAGCACCCAACACTGGGGAGGTGGCGGGGTATAGCCCTCCCCTTAGTTTGAGTACATATTGTCTTCTGGAGAGAGTTAGTCATTGGTGTTGCAACTATGCATGTCTATTGTTTAAAATGTATTGTTTTGAAGTTTTTGGTAAAATAAAATATAAAACAAACAAGGTGGGGACTACACCCCCCACACCCCCAATGTGCCCCCCACAGCCCCTATAACTATATATACTAACTCCAGGTCGATGACCAACAGGAAAAAACAACACAGCATTACACAAGTACACATTAAGTAATATAGTCAACCTGTGCATCAGACACATAGCTACATTCTCTGCATTGATGGAAAGGATGACAGGGATGAGTCACAGGTATCATCACTTGCACATGGTGTTGCATGGGGCTGCAGGAGGTCTAGGCTGACCCAAACAGTTGACAGCATGTGTGTGAGCCAGGAAGGGAAGCAGGTAAGATGGACCATGGAATGTGCCATGTGTGCCTGTAGGTGACCTACATTTGATAGTGCACACACACACACACACACACACACACACACACACACACACACACACACATGCACACACACACACATATATATATATATATATATATATATATATATATATATATATATATATATATGGGTCTATGTTGCTTGATTGAAATCTCACAATCTCGATCAAGCAAAATCGAAACCCATTAAAGCGAAAATGCACTAGATCAAAAGTGCACTTTCCGAAAAGCTGGTTCTCTGAACTGGTAAAAACAATACAAAACCACACACCCTTACTTAAATAGGGTCAATATTACTCCAGTGAAAACCCCTTTACGCAAACATGAATATGTCGAACCATATCGCGTGAAGTACATAAACCTCAAACATTCAAAACCGTGAATTCCGAAATGTCGATTTGTTTTGTTTGACTGTTTGCGGTATAGCTCTGTAAGGTAAGTGTGCGATAGCTAGGACTTTAGGGTTATGATTTGGATTAAGGTAAGTGCATAGATAGGTAGCGTATGTAAGATTTAGTGTAGCGTTAGATGTAGGTTTTTTCCTAAGTGTATGTATGTGTGTTATTTATTTTGTTTGGGTGTATGTCTGTAGGGGAAGTATAAGGTAGTTACGGACCTTAGGGTTAGGGAGGGGATAAGGATACTGCATAGATAGTTCTGTATGTGGGGTTTAGTGTAGTGTTGGAAATGGGGTTCAGTTAAATGTATTTATGTGGATTATTTATTTTGTTTGGGTGTATGTCTGTAGGGTTTGGTTATTAGTGTATGTATGTGGTTTATTTATTTTGTTTTGGTAGGTAATAAGTAGCGGGTGCTGGGGTTGGCCGACTATGGCAGTTCAATATTTTATTTTTCGCGGTTTAGTGCATTTGGGAATTTCGTGGTTCGAGGTATGGGGGTTGATGTATGGGTGTTCGGGTAATGGAGTTTTCGCTGAAGTGATATAGACCTCTTTAATATACTAACTCCGGGACTGCATTACAGTGGGGAAAAGGATAAATTTCCTTATCCCCACTCTAATGCACTTCGGAGAACCGGATTTTGCGAAAGTGCACTTTTGATTTAGTGCACTTTCACTTAAATGTGTTCAATCTTCTGGGTGTCGAGAAAGTGAGTTTTTGAGAATCAGAAGTAGACCCATATATATATATATATATATATATATATATATATATATATATATATATATATATGGGTCTACTGCTTTTCATTGAATACCACGTATTCGAAAAAGAGCAGTAGACCGCTCAGTTACACGAAAGTGCACTTATTCGAAAGTGCACTTTCGCAAACTCAGCTTTTATGAACAGATTGCACTAAAGTGGAGGACAGCAGGAAAGCATGCTATGTCCTCTACTGTGGTGCGGTTGTTACGGAACTTAGGGTTAGGGTGCTCTCACCTTACCATGACCCATGGCCTAACCCTAAGGTCTGTGACTACTGCACCACAGTAGACGATAGCCTGTCCTCCAATGTGGTGCAGTAGTCACGGACCTTAGGGTTAGGGTGCGGGTCATGGTAAGGGGATAGCCCTACTAGCTATCCCCTTACCATGACCCATGCCCTAACCCTATGGTCCGTAACTACTGCACTAAAATCAGTAGTAGTCCGTTCGCTGAAGCGGGTTTTGCGAAAGTGCTCTTTCGATTAAGTGCACTTTCACTTAACCCAGGGTCTATTTCAAACTTATACAGTAGACCCATATATAGATATATATATACATAGATATATATATATATATATATATATATATATATATATATATATATATGTTTAAAATCCAATTATGAACGGTGAAATGCTCAAAACAGAGAACTTTAAATGACAGAATGAAAAACAAAGAATCACAAAACATTAAATAACAACTAAGTGGGAATCACAAATCACCGAATAGTTCTCTCGCTTTCACTAAAAAAAGAATCATATCAGTAAACCCCAGCTTCAAACCCAAGATCAAATGTCACCTTGGTAGTGACACCATTAGGTAAAGAGTTTTTCGTAATGTAATGTTTAGGGTTAGGTTCAGGGGCAGAGGTAGTTTTAGGGTTATCATTAGGACTAAGGTTAAAATTCATGACTAATGTGGGCAGGCTACTTTGCCCCTGCACTGCCTTACTCCCATACTTCTCAACTGTCCAGATTTTTGAAGAATGCTCAAATTTTTGGTTCAGATTATTGGTCTGTTCCTCATTAAATTTGTGGTTTTCTGGCAAATTACTGGGTTGATCTGAGGACTGAAGTCACTAAATAATGACATGCATTTGAGTTTCAGACTCCAAATCCTACAGAAATGTATGTTAAAACAAACCTGTTACTCTAGTAACTTTTGATGTTTATAACAGCAATATTTAAAATATGCCTCTATTTTTAGGCCGTTGTCTCCCCATTTTGTTGGGCTCTGTTTAGATTTCTTGCACTAAGAGGTTGAGCTGTATGCTTATCCTGTATCCCAACCTTAACCCTACCCAAACCCTAACCCAACACATTACTAAAACGTCTTTCCCTAGCTGTACCATTACACAAGACAAAAGGACACAGAACACTCAGAACACCAGACATGGACAACATTGTATCTGCCC
>NC_056733.1:1553549017-1553569017 GCF_019279795.1 Protopterus annectens
ATATCATATATATATATATATATATAGACAGCAAGATATGAATATACATGTATGCATACATATGCAGATATATCTGTATATATTAATGTAAGTAGATATATATATATATATATATATATATATATATATATATATATATATATATATACATATATACATATACATATGTTACAGTAAATATACACATGCATATAGCTAGGATATGATACAGCAGTTATGGGTAACATATGCTCACAGGCCGGGCATATGTTGGTCGGAGGTCCAATAAACAAACGTGTAACACGTAGCACCACCCCCCACCCCCCACCCCCACCCCAGCTAGGCCGGAGAGAGACATACAGACACACAATAAAGGTAAATACACCACTGCTTCCCAGACTACCGGCAGGAAACTACCTGTGGGAGTGATCTGCAAGATCTACACTTGAAACATAGACATTGATGTCCCTTGTGGGACGCCAAAAATTAATGACTGAAGCCAGGCCCTGTAATGATTTCTCCGAACAGGCTGTAGATCTACACAGACCAGTAGGTCGTGCATGCCTGATAACACATGGTTCGACACAACGTATGTCATGTGTCATGACATGGGGAGAGTGGGCAGTGTGTAGTGGTGTGTTTATACCCCACCTGCACTCACAGTAAGGATGAGTGCTGTAGAGGAGTGGCAGGTAGGGGAACTATGGGTATGCGAATATGGGCTTAGGCGTGCAGGTTTTGGCTCACAGAGCCATATTAGGACCGCCCTGTGGATGTAAGTAGTATTCTAATGTGGGCATAGCAGATGTCCATACCTCCCAAACCCTAACAGCGCATCCACTGGATAGTCCATAAACCATTGGGGGAACACATAGGGACCATACCATTGAACTGTCCCCGATTACCAGGGACGTCTGTGATTACGACTCAGAATCTAACTCTGTTCCAACTAAACCCTCCTAGAACTAGTGATATTAGGAGGAAAGGCGGTGGAATGCATGTAATAAATAATGACAACATGTAAGAATCATAAACAGCATTTACCTCAGACAATGTGTATGACTACATATGGTCTGGGTCTGTCAATGTGTCAGATTAATAGCACCAAACTTCGAAATGTGTCCCTGATGTTGTTATACGGTGTCTCTGATTCAGTGTTCATTCTTCCTCATTCGTATGAGAGGTCTGATAGTGATAGAAAACGCATATTCCACTGACTACCTTAGAAAGATGATAGAACAGGTTAGGGTTACCACCTGTCCACCTTTGTGAGGTACAGTCCCCTTTGGGCAGTTGTGTCCTGCAAAATAATTGAAAATATGGCAAATGTCCTGAGATTTTAGGACAAAGATTTCCTATATTGTCTGTAGTAGTTGCATAAAACAATTATTTTGTATCTGAAACACGTAAATGTTATAAGAAACAGAATAAGCAACTATAATGCTACAAAAATAAGCTTTTATTTAGGCAAAACAGTGAAGTTTTTTCCTTTGTACTGGCTGTGGATATGTTTTGCCCTGCAAAATGTGATGTTTCTACATAAAAGTCCCGCCTTGGGCAATTGAAAAGGTGGCAACCCTATAATAGGTATGCGGTAGCATGACTCGGCCGATGGATGTGGGTTCCAAAACCCAATTACTTTTCTGTATTGAAGAGTCTCGGTTCCCATGTATCAGCCAGACTGGAGCAGATTGTAAGATGAGTACACAAATAATATGAATAAATCATTGGACAGGCTGCCAATTCCGTACAGTCCAACGGCATGCCATCGCCTGATGGGCAGCCATTCCCGATACTGTAGGCATGTAATCCAATTTAATATGCATCACAAGGTAATATTGTGGTCCTCGCTCCCACCCAGGGGTGTGAGTGTCAGATGCAAGCACCAATGTTGGTGCATTTGCAAGTGCAGGAGAGAGCGGGTGTAAGCCTGTTTGGCTTCCAGTATGCGAGTATTGCACTGGTAAAGCAATGTAGAGGCTAACCGAGTGTAAGAAGCTGTAACCAGAGGTTAGCATTGCTTAACACCATGCAAACCCACACACACCCACTCACAACTGCATTAATATGCCTTACTCCCTCCATATCCAATGGCCTTGTTCTGCCCTGTGACCAAATAAACGCCCTCTGCAAGGCTCGGAACCAGGCCCCTGCACACACAGCTAATGTGATTTATCAATACACCATGGCAGATAAACAGACAACGGACAGTACCACAAACATATCATACAGGGCAGTCATTCAACAGTATAGGAATGTATCCCATCATGTAGATGTATATGTGAGTGGTTATGTCCAGCATATAGGTACATACATATATAGATATATATCAGGAACATACCATGTGGCAACAAAGCATTACAAATGAATGGAATGGGAAACACCAGCGACACTTGTATTATGTAGCGGTGTTGTTCTATGTAATCTCAAGACTCCCTCAGACAGACATGTGTTATTCATACATGCAAACTGTTGTACATTGGCCATATACATCACTCTGTGCATGGAATGTACATTAACACAACAGTATCTGCCCAATCATTATGTGTGAACAGTACTCATGCAAGGTGCTGTGTGCAACATCCTCATCATGATAAAGGTAAATGGGGTAACCATAGAGCGACCGGTAGTGTTGTGTGTACAATGGGGTCATCCTCATCATGGGTACCTGGACCATTTATGAGTGATGTGCATACCAGGATTGTGTGCCTGAGGGACAGGGGTGAGGATAACAGGAGTATGTTGTGATGCATATTACAAGGGTACATGTGTCCAGTGGGCACGTGTGTGAAATGGACAGCTATGTATAGGGCAGATGGAGCTGATTGGCCTTATATTTCCATAGGGTGAGGGTCGGATGTGGGGGAAAGAGTGTAGGCATGGCTGTGGAGGATAGGTAGGGTAGGATCACAGACAAGACAGCATACAGGGTTGGTATATGACACATGGGGGGATACACCTCGGACGGGGATGGGTGTTCGGTATTCACAAGCCCATGGAAACAGTGGGACAGAGGTCCCCAGCCATGGGCAGCCGCCACTGCACCTAAACAGCTGCAAAGAAGGCAGTGCTGGGGGCTGTCCAGGAGGGGCAGCAACACCCTGTAAATGTAACACTCCACCCTTGAGCTTGCGTATCTGGCTTCAGAACGCCTTAGTGAGCCCCCGACGCAACACGTCCAGGACCGCACAACAGCAGACATGTACCTGTCTGGTCCTGCTTCCAGGGGGAACATGCCCCATTCTCAGTGGTGGTACCACCAGAAGGTGGTGCAGAGCCAACAGAGGTTGATGTCCAAGGCTGGGCCCCAGATGTACTGGTGCATGGTGCCATGGTCAGCTGAAATGGGACAGGAGGTTCTACATGGACCTGCCAACCTATTCAGCCTATGGTGTTGCAGTTTAAACACACATATGGATTAGTGGTAGACAACAGCATACAGGATTACCTACACAGTATGCATAGATATCACCATCAACCCAACACAACAGATGGTATACATTTGCAGAGGGAGCACAACACATGCATATATACTGCATGCCATCTGTACAATGTGTAGTAGATGTGTGACCGCAGATATGAACAGTTTCCCATTATTGGCTTGTCACTGGGAACCCCAGACAGTGTCTGTCATACCACTGTTTCATGTGACATATGTCCAGTCAGGGATGCGATGGCAGTAACACATCCCTATCATCATGTACTGTCTGCAATCCTCACACTATGCTCCTGCTGTGCACAGATGAATGTTCAGTGTGTAACATAGGAAACAAATAGTTCACAGATGGCCCTACAGATGGGGTCCCTCATGAACAGAGTACTGTCATGTCTGTATTAAAACATACATACTAGCCATTACCACACACAAAATGTTAAACAGGCAGTAGTCTCAATGCAGCATAGCTATACTTACATGCTGTAGTCATGTGTGGCACATCTCCCTCCTATCCTTAGGCTATTTCTCACTGTGTATGATGTTTGAGGTACATCCAGATATCATCTGTGTTGCCATTACAGAACACCACATCCAGGTACCACTCACAGTGACTGTCATGGCCAAATACCAACATGTTTTCCCTAGATAGCGTACTGTGTTTATCATGCGAATGGCTATGGGAACACCATCACAGCTGTTCCACATGCAATCAGTTAGATGAGGACTGCAATAGGTGCAGAGGCCATCACCTGACCATGTCCATCACTTACAATACACATGCTGCTGCTGAGCAGGTGTACGCCTTCACCTCCACCAGATAGTGTGTGGGTGGGACAGGCAAAGTACACCAGGGAAGGGCTTGGAGACTTAAACCTAAGCATTGTCTGCCACATGCCTAACAGTACAGGGGTGAAACCCCTGACTGACTAATTACTATTACATGTGCATGACGTTACTACATGTGCCACAAAGGTGACATGTTGCTGTGCTGTAAGAGCATATATGTGTGTAGGTGAGTGACATCTGCAACAGATATATAGTAGATACACATTAGGTGTGGCACACATAGCTGTCCATGTGAACGGATGCCATTGTCACCACAACCACACTCTCTAATGAACATGCATTGACACTCTTTGCCAGGGCCATAAATACACAACCTAACTACTTAGTTTGCCACACTGCAGTAATGCACAGGACTATATGCACCACAGGGGATATCTGGAGGTTTTATTGGCTAGGGCATGTGAAAGTGTTTGACATCTGTTGGTATGCCAATGAGGGTTATACTTGGAGTAACTGTGGTTGGGAACATCATAACCCACACGCAGACACAAGGTGCCAGTACTGGCATGCATGTATGCATTGCTTCATGGTTGTAGTGGTTGGCTGTGAAAGATGGCTGTACAAGGCTGGGTGAGGGTAATCCTTGGCATCACATCACACAACAATGGTGTGAAGTACAGGGATGTAGTGTCTGCAATGTCCCACACAGATGGGTACTGCATGATCTGCCCTGAAATTCTGGTTACCAATGTGTATGGCCATAACTTTGCAATGCATGCCATGTCTGTGTTTGATAGTCCTTCACATGGACATTGCCTGGGATGTGCATGTCCCACAATACTGTACAGTGACATGTACAGGTGTATCTGGCTTGGCAGGCACATGTTGTGTACACAGCATGTTATCCTCCGATATGCCAATACTGGCCCTATGTGGCAAAACCTGCTTATAGTGTGCAGGTTGACCATGCACCTGCATTGATAGTATGATACAGGTATTCCATGGTGTCAGTGGCATGGGTCCATACAGGGCACGTGTACAGCATTGTATGGCCTCTGTGGATCACATTTGATGGCACCACATATGTTGCAGGCATCCAGTGTGGAATATAGTGAAGGCCCAATGTCTGCATATATGTGCCTATTGTACCACTGTACAGGGTGCCATGTCCACTGCAGGCCACTGCATTCACACCATGCCTACTATCTGTCATCAGTTTGCATGGTACTAGCAACATAGCGGGATATCCTAAGCAAGTTTGTTTCTGCATGGCATATGGGTGCGGGTCATATACCGGGTACTAGTAGGTTTGCATACTTTTCTCACCAGGTCTTTTGTCAGATGTAGGTGTATGGCTTGCCAACACAGTCCCATGGCTGACTGACAGGTGTACTCCTTGTGAGGCGGCCAATGTGTCATAAGACGGACACCATATAGGAAAACTACAAAATCCACTCCCCAACATGTCCAATGGTAAGACACTCACAGCCACCTCTACACAAGCTCTGACAGACAAACACACACTTGCCATGTCCTGTATACAGGACCCTACCTACCGTATCACACTGCAGCAATATGCTTTCAGGCATATGCTAGGGTGAATACTGGGTTGCAGCACACCTACAGGTATATACCTAGGTGGGTGACAACAATGACAAAGGTGGTCATTTGACGTGTACAGAGAGTGCATACTCTACAAAGCACTGTACTTGTCTCATGCAGGCAGACACACACACACTTGGCATGTCTGGGATTAGAACACTGACCTAAGTATTTAGCACACTACAGTATTATGCAGTTACAGAATGCGCTACCCAGATTACAGGGTTACAGTACTCCCAGAGGTGTATTTCTAGGTGGGTGACATCATCAGCCTCGCCAAGGGTGGGTATAGGAATGGCATGGAGTGTGAGCAGCCTAAAAGCATTATTCTGTCTTCAGGCAGATGGGGACAAACTCACACACACACTTGGCAAGTCTGGGATTTGAATACCAACCTAACTTGATTTATTTTACTACAACATTACACAGTTACAGAACTCGCTACTGAGATTACTGAGACAGAGCACTCCTAAATGTGTATTTGTAGGTGGTTGACATCATCAGCCTTGCTAAAGAAGGGTATAGGAATGGTATGGAGTGTGAGCAGTCTAAAAGCATTATTTAGCCCTCAGACAGATGGGGACAAACACACACACTTAGCAAGTCTGGTATTAGAACACCAACCTAACTACTTTATTACACTACAGCATTATGCAGTTACAGAATGCGCTACCGAGATTACTGAAACACAGTAGTCCCAGAAGTATATTTATAGGTGGGTGACATCATCAGCCTTGCCAAAGGTGGGTATAGGAATTGTATGGAGTGTGAGCAGTCTAAAAGCATTATCCAGTCTTCAGGCAGACAAGGATAAACACAGACACACACACACACACACACTTGGCATGTCTGGGATTAGAACACTGACTTAATTACACTACAGCATTACGCAGTTGCAGAACGTGCTGCTGAGATTACTGAGACACAGCACTCCCAGAGGTGTATTTGTAGGTGGGTGACATCATGAGCATTGCCAAAGGTGGGTATAGGAATGGTATGGAGTGTGAGCAGTCTAAAAGCATTATTCAGTCCTCAGGCAGATGGGGACAAACACACACACTTGGAAAGTCTCGGATTAAAACACCGATCTAGCTACTTTATTACACTACAGCATTATTTAGTTACAGAACGCGCTACCGAGATTACTGGAGAACAGTGCTCTCAGAGGTGTATTTCTAGGTGGGTGACATCATCAGCCTTGCCAAAGGTGGGTATAGGAATGGTATGGAGTGTGAGCAGTCTAAAAGCATTATTCAGTCCTCAGGCAGATCACACACACTTGGCAAGTCTGGGATTTAAACACCAACCTAACTACTTTATTGCACTACAGCTTTATGCAGTTACAGAACATGCTACCAAGATTACAAGATCACAGCACTTCCACAGCTTTATTTGTAGGTGGGTGACATCATCAGCCTTGCCAAAGGTGGGTATAGGAATTGTATTCAGTCCTCAGGCAGACAGGTACAAGCACATACACAACAGCCAGTGGTGGGAATGGAACACCTGCCTATCTACAGATCACTATTATAGTACTACATAGTTACGAGTTGAGCCACCCAGACTACACATTTCAAGGTTGTCATTATGACCTTCTAGGAATGTGGACATCAACAGGGATGCTGGCATTTAAGATGTACATACCTTTGAACCTGTGTGTTTAAAGTAGGAATCCATCTTGACCTTCTTGACCCACCATCTGTGGAATGGATGACTACTATCAATATACAGGGTTACAATGGCCACGCCCATACACAGAGGCACATAACCAACACAAGGTGTTACTGGGCATGCTCACACACTTAGTAGCACAGGGCTGTCCGGAATGCACTGTGTCCATCTACACAAGGTTATACTGGGCATTCTCATACACTTAGTAGCACAGGGCTGTCTGGGATGCACTCTGATTCTAAACACGGAAGGCCAGAGTGGCCATGCGATTACAGTTAGACATAAAGAACACATTGTAATGGGCTCTGGTGTTAGTAGTTGTCATTGTTAGCAGGAACACTGCTCTACATATATCTGACACCAGTCTTTTACACAACATCTGCTGCTGTCCGTCACCTTAGATGTAGCATCCTATACCAAGCATAATACCACCACTCACAGTGATGTCTTGCTAGGAGTGGAAACTGCTTGACCAACACAATGAGTTAATGCCCTGCTGTAAGTACAAGGTTGTCCAGTGTTTGTCATTCTAGGATGACATGACTGACAGTAGACAGGCCTTTGACACATATCACACACATCAATGATTCAAGGGAGTGGGGATAATACCCAATTTGCCCATATAGTGCCATTCCAAGGCAAATGTCCTGAACACAGGATAACACCCTGACACCTAGAGGACAACTGCATTGTATGCTTATGCTAACTAGTGCTAGATGTGTAGCGTCCATAATCACAGCTGCTCACTGTAGATACAACAATGGGGAGTACTGACATCTGTGCAGTCGGGAACACCTGGCTGAAGGCTCTGTAGTACACAATAGCACTACCACCATATACCTCAGAACCAGACATGTGGGCCATAACACTGGTATGGACCACTCCAGGTGGTGGTTTCCCCACATACATAGAGGCCACTCACATGTGCTGATGGGTACCTCCACGAAAGGCATCACAGATGAGTCAGGTGCAGGACAAAGTGTCAAATGCTGCATTCTAGGATGTAAACCCCAGACACCACCATGCTCTCGGACCACCAACACACATCCATACATGTTGTAGGACATGTAAGAGTACACCACCATGTGACCCTTGACCAGTGGATTGTACCAAGCTCTACATCAACTATACAGAGTACCCATGTATTGACATAGTTGCATCATGTGTCATGCAATGCAATAATACCACTGTCTGTAACCAGGTCAGCTGTACACATACCATGGGCCCTTGGTTATTTACAGCATTAGCAGATTACTGTTGCTGTACACCAGTATACACCCTCATGTTTGGATATGACATACATGTACCTGCCCTGGATATGTACATGCCACACACACTCACACACACACACACACACACACACACACACACACACACACACACACACACACACACAAAACATGCATGTAAATAGCATAGCTGTTGTTGTCCTTTCTGCAGACAGCTGGCTACAGCCATTACACACATGCACATGGAATGTAGGTCCATGGCTGCTGAATGCTAACAGTACAGAAGGTGTGATATCAATGTTGACAGAGGTAACATTCCTTCTGTACCGGTCACCCATTACACCTGTCATATCATACAACAGTCCATGTGTCATGTATGTCATTACACATGTCGACCAATTGCAATGCCTACAAACATGCCCAAATAACAGGATTGTAGGGCCTACACACGTACATGTAGTAGTGTACATTCAAATACCATGGGTGTGCAGTTGCTGATGTATGCAGGTGACGTATATCTTAGTACATCATGCAGTTGCAATACAGCCTCAACATTGCCAACTGTATATGGTGATATGCTGAATGGATGGAAAGATGTACCTCAGGTATGGACAGATGTGTGGAAATAACTAAGAGGTTGGGCATCTTTGCAGATGGACGTTTGCTGAGGACAGCTCACAGGTGTGTCACAAGTGGTCCTACAATAACCTGTTTAACCGGTAAGCAATGATTTTGTTAATTGAAGGGCATAACACACAACATAGACAGCAGTAAGGGTGACACCAAAGGTAAATCACTTGACACCTGTAATAGTTAAGACCTCCTGTGTGCATATATCAGCAGTGTTGCCAAAGGAAGCATCAGTTCACTTTATAATGTGTGCAATACTGCTGTAAGTATGTCATACATATCATGAGCTAGGCAGGTGTTTGATTCACAGTACTGGCATGTGTGGTTGCATGTGTGTCCATATATGTCACATATGGTGGGGAATACATCTCAATTGTTACTCACTCTCCTGTGCATTAGTGTAGACATCTGTACAGACTGCAATGTAGAAAGCAGGACATAGGCAGGGGCGTGTATCTCACACATGTGAGGTATCTGTATGTGCGTGACATAGGTGTATTCAATAGTGAATGCCACAGTGTGTGTGTGTGTGTGTGTGTGTGTGTGTGTGTGTGTGTGTGTGTGTGTGTGTGTGTGTGTGTGTGTATGTATGGCTGTCTGGTCCCTGGAGTGAGGATGTATGTTACCATACTGAACTGATAAGACCCCTCCATCCATCCAGGCGATGCACTCTACTATCCATGTTGATGTCCCCAATCTTAAGCCAGACTGACTACCTGTACATGTGTATTCTCTGTGGTGCGTCATGTAGGTGCACAGTACTGTAATGATGATTTGCACATAGGCAAGGGTCCTCACCTCAACAGTAGCAACTGTATGTGAGTGTGTGTTACTGTGTCGGTGAATCCGTGAGTGTGTGGGTGTTTTACTGTGTCACTGAATACATGTGTGTCAGGACCTGAGTGTGTGGGTGTGGTTGTGTGTTGGCATCCTGCCATGGGAACGTGTATTACTGCTTCCCAATGAGGCATCACACTTCCCACTGGCCTCTACCCTTGTAATCAGCTAGACTGCTCTCTTACCTTACCACTCCATGAAACTGTACCTGTGATGTCACCCAGTATGGATGTCACATCTCTAGCCACAGTAGATTAATACACAGCTATTATGCTCTTTGATCAGTAGAGGTGTTTGGATCGTGGGACATTCTCACTGTGATGTGGCAGCTACAAGGTGCAAGCTAGTATATTCATGCATACTTGTGAGTAGTCCACATTGACATATGGGACACTAACTGCAAACACTGACATCCACTAGCACATGCAATTAGACCTGATGGAGGAAAGCAGAACATCATGACCAACATGCAGTTACTGTTATTACACAAGACACATACTTTTAACAGTATGAAATGCATTGTACACCTGTAGTACATGGTATGTCTGCTGCCTGTCAACAGTACTCATCAATTGTAAACTACACTTATCTTCCTAATCTGTTCACCCTGTGCATCAGACCATATGAGCATGTCCCTGCACCGATGTTGTGGATGTCAGGGATGCGACACAGGCATCATCATATGCACTGGGTGATGATGTTTGCCAGAGGCCTAGGCTGCACTATTGGATGACATTGTGTGTGTGGGTTAGGGCCTTTGATCTAATTGCGCGTGTGTGGATGTTATGCATGTGTGTGTTGAGGTGAACTACATATGTTTCCAGTGTGTGCGTGTATGTATGCACACAGTTCTGGCATGTGTCTGGCCTATACAGGGGTATTATTGACAGCTGTGGACTGTACATGCCAGGTTTTACAGTTCACAGTGTCCGGTCACAGACATGTGACCTGTGCCTGCCAGGGGTTGCACGGGCACTACCAGGCAGAGGTGCAGATTGGGTACTATCTGATGACACTTGTCCACTAGAACCGTGTCCTTGTTGGGACCATCCAGGGCCATGTGCATGTGGCCTGCTGCATCGTGGTGTGGACAGCACAGCACCAGCTGCACTGCTGCTGCTACCACCACTATGGGAGCAAACATGTGAGGTAGCTCATTCACATAGACCTGAAACAGGTGATGTAGCAGGCCTACTTCCATGTGTCCAACACCTCACTCCTATCAAATGTTCCAACACAGACAGCTCACACTCGCGGATTGTCATGCCACAGTCACGGACTCCAACCATATCACCCAACTGTCTATCCAAAGCTAAAGTAATCTACTGTTGAGCATTTACCATTGCCTAGATGTTGTTGTTTAAAGAACGGACATCAGTCCTGTGAAGCCTCTGATCTTCTCTGTTGTGCCATTCAGCACATGCCTGTGCCTCAATTACAGCCTGAAACATGCATCTGGTGACACCAGGTGCTGTCCTCTGTCTTGCAGGGGCATGTTGGCCAGAGGACCTCCTATGAGCAGCACTGGCCACATGCCTGTGTGGGGCATCACCAGTCAGTTGGCTGACACTATGGTGTGCAGGCACACCTTCCATAGCCCCCACACTTTCCTGTTCTAAGCTACCACACCCCAACTGTCCTTCCACTATGGCCACTGGTGATGGGGTATGTGTAGGCATGGGATCTGTGTGCAGGTATGAAGGGGATATAGGTGGAATGGCAACCAATGGCAAAGATTCAGCCCCTGACAACCCTGCCTGTGCCTCAGTCATATGTTCAACATCACTGCTAGAGTCTGTGGGAACACTAACATCAGATGGACCACAGGAGGGCAACACACCTACATCATCTGTGAGGGGCAGACAAGAACTGTACATTACAATCTATACAATAGACAAAGACACACACACAGACACACACACACACAGACACACAGACACACAGACATGCTATGGCACCCAAAATGCACGTGATATGACAGAAGGCATGCAACATGCATGTGATACGGCGGACGGCATGCAGCGCAGACAATAATAGTGGTATTTATCATAAATCCCTGGGTTGCACACAACAGCATGCACATATCATAGCAGAAGGCATGCAAATTACACAATCTTAGTAGTAGTTAGCATACATCCCTGTGTTACACCATGTAGACCAGCACAGGTTAACAGTACACCTGCCTGATGTGTGGCATATGACCTTGACAATCACATGTAGTATGACATGTGATCTGCTGACGTGTGCAATGACATGCATACATGTTTAACACAATGGTGTCCTGTCAAATATACAGTGGAGTAATGGTGTCCTAATGCAGTGTTGTCTGTCAACCCTACAGATATACTGCACATTTAGCTGATGTGCATGGCCATTGCAGGGAATCATGAGGCGTCTCTATTTCTATACAGTGTGAGTTACAGACACAGTTCATAGCCATGACTGTGTTTAGATACAATACATATATACTGTGGAATGTGACCCACATCACTGAGGTGTATACACACTAAACCATGATGTGGAATGTGTGACACAGGTCACTGAAGGGTATACGGATGACACCCCTGCACATCTGCAACCATATTGCTGCTGTCTGGCAACTATGGCTAGACATTGCAAACTCGTCGGTATACCATGTCCCACATGACATCTGTGTACCAAACACACACACACACACACACACACACACACACACACACACACACACACACACACACACACACACACACACATACACACACACATACAAACACACACACACACACACACACACACACACACACACACACACACATGAGGCGCAAGTATGTCATTGATTTCCAACACCATCAAGGAGAATGTACTGTATCAGTGGGCTGATGTGGGTACTGTACAGGTGACTGCTGTCATATTGTGACACATTCAAGATGTTCAACACATCTTATGTGGTGGATTGATGTCACACCTACACAAGATGTGCACACACCTGTAAGAAGTCTAGTGTTCTACATCTGCAATTTAACCATTACACAAAGGCCATAGTTGGACCATGTGTAGCCATTGTACGACATGGTGTACACACAAGCACATCACATCTACTGTGTGTGTTGCTTCATGTCTCTGGCCATCCTCCTTGGCCATGTGTGCACATGTGTTGGCCAAATTATCGTGATGGGCATCTATTTCACATGTCTGTGTTGTCCCATATGACATACACCCATAGATGTCATATGCTCCACTGATGACAGGGTTATGCAGATAAAAGGTGGTATGTTTGGTATGTGGGATGTTTTTCAGGATAGTTAGGCAGTGTTACAGCCAGGCACTAGATGTCATGGACATGGCAAGATAGCACATCACATTGTGTGGCATTCATAGCAGGGCTATGATCCACACCAGTGAATCCTGTGGGCTGGCCATACTCCACCTCACTGTGTAATACTGTTTCTATTCCCCACATGTGTAGTTCTGATCTGTAGTATATGTCTCTATAGTGAACAGCACCTCCACCATTGTATGCACAGCTGTCCACACATCTGGCAATGACAGTTTGTGAGGATTCATGTCAGTGATTCACATAGTTTGCAAGTGTTTCACATGGGTAGCCATTGTGATGCATTGCAGGTCCAACCTGTATATTGTGACAGGACCACACATTATGAGTACATGTGGTAAATGGCCAAATGGAAGATAGGTCTGTGCATTACGATGCCTGATAAATAATAACAGTCTCACCTACAATGGGCTGCTGTCACAGCGGAATGCCAGAGGTATCTAAATAGGAGTAATACGGCAGTATGAGCATTATCCATGCCTGTATGATAGCTACAGGGTGCAATGTGCATGTTAACACATACACCAGTACATTAGACTATACAATGGAGTATGCACATGTGTGCATACACAGAGTAGCATACTATAGTATGTGGCATGTGTGTATACATGCCTTGCATATGATGTTACATTACATATTGTACAGTGACACATGCAACTATATGGAATATAGTTGATATAGGTGCATTAGTGACTTACCAAGCAACTCCAGGCTCAGTGGTTGAGAGACACCCACCTCTACAATATCTGCTAAGGCTTATGGATGTTGTTCTGCAGGTGTACCCAGGTTGGCCAGTAGCTCCTCGGTATGTGTGAGTGGAGGCTGGGTTGGTGGTCCACCACCTGTTGCACCTTGTTCCCTGGCGATTGTATTCACATGCTGTTTTGCCTATCTAATGAGGTCTGTATGGTGTCTGCGCACCTGCTGGCATGTGCAGTTGTGGCCACCCACATCATTAACCCTCCTGCGAAGTTCCATCAACAGGACATCCCGTTGCTGTGTGTCCTGTGGCACATGGCTGAACAGGATATCATGATTGTCATGTAGGTATGGGATGAGGGCCTCATCCTCCAAGCGGGTATAAGGGGGTAGCCTCGCATGCAGCATACCTGGAAGACATAATGATGGAGACAGGTCACAGTAACTTACAGAGATATACAGAGCTACAGCTAAACATACATGTGTATCACATTTATTACAATTAAATAGTTGTATTTGCAAATCTACATGACACCGACACCACTGACATGTTTGTGTCACACACATGTGACACTCATGGTGAGTGGATATTATCACCATATATGTGTGTATGTGTGTCACCTGATTACATTGTTCATAATCCACGTGGATGCTGTCTCGATGTGGGCATGTCTGTTTGCCTGTACTGGTGTTTCTACCTATCAGCACATGGATGGATGTGTCCACATTAATGCAGTCGACCTTGATGCTTTGTATATGTCACATATAAAGACTTACACTGCCTTAACGGACATGACTTGTGACTCTGCAGACTTGCTCACAGAAGGTTTTACATCTATGTGTTCTGCTATATACATCTACATGGCACTGTACAGCAATTCAACATCCTGCCATGTATCACCTGTGTTGCACATGTGATATACATGGGACACTAGCTAGCCAGATGGTATTTGCAGGGATGGATATCAACTATAGCATGTACAGTCAAAGTTAACTAGTAGGCTATATGCCCTGGGCCATGTATGAATCTAGGATGAAAGGTTACCTAGCTGTAGCTGAAAGGCAGGTCTCTGGGGCCAGGTGGAGCAGTGCCACATAACTGATCCACAGGGTTAATGATACATTTACCATGCGGTCATCACACCATGTCTGAAAGGGGGGCGATGTGCAGCTTTGCTGTACATGAATGCATAGTATAGCAGGACTATGTAAAGTGTATGGGACAAGGATCTGTTCAACATGTGGTGATCCTAGTACTAGGAAGGTGGATGTCCATGAAGTATGTGTTTGAGATCAGGATGTATACATGTAGCATGTCCAACATCACTGGGTTGGACATGGATTTATTCAGGGTATGCATCATGCTACATAGTGGAGATGGGGAATGGGAAGGCTGGTGTAGGCCACCTGAACATAGCCAATATCCCTTAAAGGAAATATGTGGTCTGATATGGGTCACTTGAGTGTTGTGTATGGCTGGACAATGATCTCCATATTCATGGATGGCACCCTGTCATGATTAGGGTTGTCACATACAACTACCTGACAGGTGTGGTGACGTAACTATCACAGGAAAGACAACTGCCCAGCTGCATCCCTTACACACAGTGTCCATTATATTGACCGCTGCCTAGGTGGTAGATCATGGGTGCAGGCTTATTAACATATGGGTGACAATGCAATATGTAGCTGTCAGATTGTGGCCATATGTCACACACACCTCACCCACAAAGCCCTTTCTGTATGTTGTCCATAACACTCTGAGTCAGCTATTGCTTCTAGGTCATAGTCATTCGCATACTTCAATAGGCAGATGCCTTCTGTTAGTCTGTGTGGTATGGACTACAATTAATTAACCCTGTCTTACTGTAGCTGGCACTGGTGTGATGTGCATGCATTATTCAGATACCTTCTGTAGTGTTGGTTCTGCCAGCAGTCCCATTGCAAAACACTTCTGTGACATAGGAATGTAAATCTAGTATACAGAGTGTAGGTGGAACACAGTATGGGTGATGATGTTTTATGACCTGACAAGGTTATGATATGCAGTGTGAAATCAACCTTGCTGTTATCTACATCTGTACTGCTGACATCAAATAAATTGATCAAAGTTCATGGCCTTTCAGACCAGACTCAGCAGGGTTGTAGTGCAGTACTTCCCATTATCGGTGGTGTCTCCCTATTTCTGGGTTGTGATACCTGTTGGTGTGCACCATTCAATGTGTACTCAGCCTTACATGAAGCTATGTCTTACATGATGTGTATTTGGAGAGCAACTTGTTTTGCCATATGTGTATAATACAACCTGGGATGTGGACAGGTCCCATGCAGCCTGAGTGCAGCTTGTACCTGCATAGTTGTGGGTACAGGGGCTCTGTGGTGTACATGGATAGTGTGTTTATGTTATCCAAGACCCTATCTGGATTGCTTATTCATGCTCAGCATTTGTTCAGAACTTGTAAGCACTATGTAAGCTACTAATTACTATAGCACTCAGTCTTCCTCATTACCTAGAGGTAAACAGGTTTTGTCCATACTGCTCTCACTTGCTTAGAGTAAAATTGCTCTTGTACTCACTTTCTTCACTTATTTAGGGGAAATTAGTTTTATATTCAGGCATTTCCAAGGGTCAGCTGCCAGTGTTCTCTCCAGTCTATCTGATGAATCTGGACATCTTGAGGCAATGTAGACATTGCCTCATGTACACAGACAACCCTCGCCTCCTACCACCCAACACTACAACCTCTGAGAGATGCACTTATCTAGCCAAACTGGAGGTAAAGCTCTCTCCAACCAAGACTGATGCTGACAGTCATGTGGAGAAGGTAAACATTCGTACCACTCCATACTCATCACATAGTCTCACTGAATCTACCCCACCATTAACTTGTAAAACTACTTGTGTACCAACTCATTAGCTCAAATTTTTCTGGAATTCATAAACACCAATGCCCTGGATCAACTTATCCACATATCCACCAGGGGAAACAATATCCTAGCCTAGGCATTACCAACATGAGTGACCGGTGTTCCACACCTGAAGTCAACTCCTCATTGGTCCGATCCGACCATAAGTTGAACACCCTTGATATCAACATCCTGCCCCCACCCCCCATTAAGGGAACTACAGTATAATATTTTTGCAAAGCCAACTTCGTGCTTCTTAAGACAGGCATGGTGAACTTCATGACACCCATGCAGATGGACAATACTGTTACAACTGCTGAATCCTACACAAATGCACTCTATAAGCACTTACACGAGTGCATGGATCGTGCTATCCAAAACAGAACCAAGACGCTATACTCCTAATTAAGAAAGCCAATCTGGCGGTCCCCTGCCATAAACAAACTGTACAACAGAAGGAAGACACTGTTGCAAAAGAGAGTACAATCCCATGCGTGGAGGAGCTCCCTGGTCAGCCTCAGTAAGAAGGTAAGATCCCTTATAAGATCCTCCAAAGATAGCTATGGAAACAAAACTGCCACTAATTCCAACGATAACCACAAAGCATTCTATAGCTAAGTCAGATATCTCGATGTCAACACCCAGATCTGCTCATAGTTACAGCACAAAGGTACGAACATTACAGAACCAACTGATGTTGCCAACATCCTGGCAGATAGGTTCAGTGCTACCCCCCTCTCACCCCTTAAAGGGCCCATATCTATACAAGAATAGTGTAGAGTCCCTGTAATCACAACTACGCAGGTAAAAGCTGCACACTCTAAAGCCAATATCACAGCATCCATGGGACCGGGCAACATCCCAGGCTGCATTTTACATGAACTTCAGAACGTACTGGCTCACCACCTACACATCATGTTCAATAATAGCCTCACATCAGGCATTGTGTCCCCTGAATGGTGCACAGGAACAGTTATCCCACTCCACAAAGGTGGCGCCACAACGGACCACGGGACCTATTGCCCTATAGGCCTGACTAGCCTGGCCTGCAAAGTTATGGAGCACATCATCATGGATCGCAGTCACAGAGACATTGGGTACCTCCAAACCTTTGACCCCTCCCAGTTTGATTTTGTTAAGGGCAGACCTTGCCTCTTAAACCTGGTAGACTTCTTAGAGACAGTTGCCAAGGCATTAGATGAGGGTAATAAGGTCCACACAGCCTACCTAGATCTGTCAAAGGCTTTAAACACCATTCCCCATTCTGGTATTATCGACATACCCATCCACCTGAACATTAACCCCTACGTCATGTGATGGTTTGCAAAGTGGCTCACTGACAGAACCCACACAGTAGGGGTTGCATACCCTAGGTCCGACTGTATACCAGTTACAAGTGGCATCCCCAGGACTCAGTCATAGGACCCCTCATGTTCAGAATATAATTATCTGACATACAGGCAAGAACAGGAGGGCTTTGGCTGAAAAGGTTTGCAGACGGCTGTAAACTAGGGGCCATAATTCTTTCCCCAGCTGATACATACACCCTCCAGAAGGGTTGCACTGAGATGGATACCTGGTGTCAATATCATGGCCTCAAGCTGAATCCCAAAAAGTGCATAGTCATCCCCTTTGGATATAACTAATTACCCATGGACTACCACATAGGTGCTAGTCCCCTACATACAGAAAAGGAAATAAGGGATCTGGTAACCCCAGTAGATAGCAATCTCTCCTTCGATACCCATAATGACAAGGTGGTTAGAATATCCTTCTACGTGGCTCCCCTAATCTCTAATGGGTTCACATCCAGAACAAATGAGGCCATTGTGCCTCTCTACTCATGACTTATTAGACCCATTAAAGGATGCAACACCCCATTTAGGATGTACCTTACAAGACAACTGCAACAGCTTGGAAGACCACAACAGTACCACACCAAGAGGATTACTGACCTCAAACAGATGATCTATGCAGCCCAACCTAAGAAACTCCAGCTGTACTCAGTTGCATACCGCATACTCACAGGTGATCTCTGCTTGACATACAAGGCCCATGTCCAACCCAGTATCGCTGAATATGTTCCACCTAAACAGAAGCCCCTGAGATCCACATGCTCTAGGGATATACATCTAACCACAACGATGACTAGGACATGCTGGATGGATAGATTCCTGACCCAGAGACTCCCCATGCTTTGGAACATGATTCCAATGTACATCAGGCAGGGCCCCTCACTAGTACTCTTCAAGGGAAACCTTGATGGGTGAATGGGAGACACATGTACCCCGGGCATCACTGCAGTGGCTCTGCTGGGCAGACGTACAGGGAACTAATGGCTCTGCCATTCAGAGGCACAGGTAACTAACCTAAGGGGGTGGCGAAAGCCAACACACTCTAGCTAGGCTTATAAATATCTTTGGGCAGACAGCCTAGTACCTACCTTTGCACTTATTACATGGCTTATGTGCATGGATAATTAACTAGTTCTTCCATTTTACTTTGCTATCATACTGATAAACTGTCGGGTGACTACAATTCATATGTATCCTGTTATTGTGTATTTTAAATGCCAATAGACATAACTAATGTTTGCCTAACATAACAGTAATGCTGTGTAACTTGTAATACATATCTGCCTACAATACTGTACATTACATAGTTATTGGCACAATATCCCACAATGCAAATCATAATTGCACAGTGGGCCAACCTTCGACATGTTATTCTCAGTAATACACCCATACATATGCCTACTGTTACAATATATCAACATATACTATCCCCTGTTATAGCACATACTTGTTATACCAGCCCTGCCATTGACAGCATCTGGTGAGGAATATTTGGGTTCAAAGCTCTTATATTGCATCCCTTGTGATGTATGCGGTGTTTGCCTTGTGACCTACAG
>NC_056733.1:1553574017-1553614017 GCF_019279795.1 Protopterus annectens
ACAAGAGTGGTGAACCAGCCACTTAGGACAGTTCAATAAATTGTTCCTATATCTTCAGCTGTTAAAACTAACAATGGTGAGTCACCAAATTGTTGAACGGAACCATCCAAAAACCGCATGCAGAGCTGCAACACTTGTGCTGGCATAAAAAGATGTCACTTCGTTGTAAAAAAGTATTCTTTTAATGAAGAACAAAAACGGGAACAGAAAAAGGAATAAGCGCTTTCACGCGGTGCAACCGCGCTTCTTCAGATTTCATTAATACAAAGTAAGGATCCAACATTTATACCGCACTAGGCGGGAACATCAAACAATTAACCAAACCACTTAATCAATTAGTAAATTCGCTGCTAAGCAACTGTTGCATTGTATACGCATCAACATTAGAAACATATAAATATAAAACACATGAATATAAATATAGAAATGAGAACATACTATGAATGCGAAAAATGTGCTGTGTTCCCAAACAAACTAATATTGTATTGGGAACCATTTCATAAAGCATAATTGAATTTCACAAACCTTAAAAACAGTAAGCACAAGTTGTATCTCTACGAGACTCTTTCAAAATCATATTAAAAAATGCAGGTTAAGCAGACCCCGATATGGGTCATAATGATCAAAATAATCAAAACAATCAATTGAAGTCATCCATTATAGTAAGGACTAAACCATTGCCCCAAAGATAAGAACTCGTTGATGAAATAAAGTTCAAACATTGCAAAACTTAAACATTTTACAGACTACATATATCATTAAAGCTTGTCTCGCTTAAACACTTACAACCAGCATGATACAAACAAAGAAAATAAAGAACATATACACGGTGCCATGTATATGAATGTAATCAATTCTTATATGCACTAGAAATCAAAATTTCTTACATATAGCATCATTCAGCTTACTATACATAGCGGCATAGAACATCTGAGAAGTAAATGCCGAACAAGCGGGGTCCCAGGACAGAGCCCTGTGGGACACCACTTGTGACTGGCTTTGAGTCTGACATGGCTCCCGCAATCTTGACTTTATGTGTTCTGTTCTTTAGCCAGTTTGCAACCCGTCTTGTGACATATGGATTTACTTTTAAGCTGTTTAGCTTTTCTATGATCCCAGAGTGGGGTATTGTGTCGAAGGCTTTAGCCAAGTCCAGGTAGGCTGTATGGACTGCCTTGCCCTCATCAATGGCTCTAGTGACTTTTCGAAAAAGTCAACCAGGTTCAAAAGGCAGGATCTGCCTTTTTCAAATCCGAACTGGGTAGGATCAAGTGTCTGTAGGTCCCCAATGTCGTTGTTTATGAGTTCCATAATAATTCTTTCCATAGCTTTGCAAAGCAGGCTGGTCAAGCTAATGGGGCTGTAGTTTCCAGGGTCTGTAGTGGAGCCTCCCTTGTGGAGTGGTACCATTGTTGCTGTATGCCAGTGTTCAGGTACATATCCTGTAGTAAGGCTAAGGTTAAATAACATTTTTACATGCGGGTTTAGCTCCTCTTGGAGTTCACGTATCACGCAGCCAGGGATACCATCAGGTCCCATAGATGCTGTGTTTTTTGCTTTGTTGAGGGCGGTTCTCACCTGGACATCAGAGATGACAGGGAGGTTATATTCAGCTGAGATGAGTATTTCTTCTTTTGGAGGTGAGGGAGGGGAGAAATTTGCACTGAACCTGTCTGCCAGAATGTTGGCAATATCTGTGGGTTCGGTAAATTTTTTGTCGTTGTGTACTAACTCTGAGCATATCTGAGTGTTTCCGCCCAGGTTTCTAACATAACTGAAGAATGCAGCAAATGCAAGCCAAACAAACTAAAGAAAGTAAACGAAGGCAAGCTCTTAGAAAAACCAAGCAACAGTTTTATTTTGTAAGCGCTGCCTTGTGGTTACCTTTAGTGTCCTTGGAGATTTTTCTCTCAAAGTTGGCCTTGGATATTTTTATGAGAGAATGTAGCTTTCTACTAGTGCTGATTAGAGTTGCCTTCCCTTTATGGGATTTTGCTCTGTCTTGCAGTAGCTTCCTTCTTTTGTTATACAATTTGTTTATGGCTGGGGTCCACCAGACAGGACGCTTTCCTTTGGTGGAGAGGGTCTTGGTTTTATTCGGGATTGCACGATCCGTGCATTCTTGGAAATGTCCGTAGAAATTTAGTGCGATGCCCTTCAAAACACTAATTCTCCAAAACTGCGAACACAATCTCACTATCAATGTTTCATAGTCAACAAGAATTGTGTTTGCAGTTTTGCCTCTCTGCTGCTTTGTGCTCATCCTTCTATCTGTCAAGGTAAGCCACCTTGACATTTTGATTGTAAGCCTATGTGTGTGTGTATGTATATATATATATATATATATATATATATATATATATATATATATATATATTTATATATATATGTATATATATATATATATATATATATATATATATATATATATATATATATATATATATATAATGGACAGTGCAGTGGTGCAGTGGTTTGCATTATCACCTCACAGCAGCAAGAGGTATTCCAGTTTGATTCTCAGCTGGGTACCTTCTGTGTGGAATCTGCATGTCCTCCCTATGTTTGTATGGGTTTCCTCTGGGTGGTCTGGTTTGCTCCCTCATTATAAAGACATATATTTGATGCAAATCTCCCTGGGCTTCTGCTGAAAATTGGTTCTTTCCAAGCCTGACTTTCCTGGTAAACAAATGTTAGATAAAATAGAACCATTTTCTTTTCTTTTGTAGAATACCCGTAACACAATATTTTGAAATGATAAATCATATTTGGTATTGTGTAATTTTTAATGAATTTTTGAAAGTGTTGCTCAAAAAAAAGTGAAACGAAAACTCATTTTGCTTTGCATTGACCAGACATCAACACCCTCTACACAAAGTAACAGTTTCCAAAGAAAGGTTTTAAGTAGAAATATTTTGTGAAAACAATTTGCAGAAACCTGTGCCATTGCCAAATTAGCTTTATCTGTCACGGTTGCATTTGCATGCTTTCTCACATAACTGCACTACAATAGCAATACTGGAAAAAGTAACTCAATCAGGATTAAATCTCTTGTCTTTTTTTCTGTCTAGCTCAGCAATTCACACAGCTATTTAGTTTTTCTTGTACATAAATATGTGGTTCACAAAGGTGGTACACAGCAATCTTAGCTTTCATCTCCACTTTTTCTTGAACTGTTTTGAAAAATGGTTTTACAAATGAGTGTCACGTTCATACTAAATTTAGTTCCTTTTCATTTTGCTTACGATTTTTCTCTTTCAGGCAAAAGTGAAGCATTTTTCTAATTATGTCGATTTGAACTTTTATGTACTTTCTTATTACCGCGAGGGGAGGTGCACCATTCATGTAGTAAAATCCAGCTAATGTTTATTTGATAACTTATTCCATACACTTAAAATAGACCATACTATTTCCTGATTTGCTTAAGTGATTTTTTAAATGCATACTTATGTTACCCATGAACAAAAAATGCTAATATATTGATGGCTGAAGTGATTTGAAGAGATTTTCTTCACAGTAATTTGATCAATAAAGATTTTAAAAAATGTTTGCATTATGTTAGCATGGCACAGCAGACAGCTATATAATATCTGCCCATGTAATATGCTGTTTTTCTGAAAAAATGTTCTTATAAAAGTGCTTCTGATTTTATTGTGTTCAGTTTCTAGATGTAGTCAGTTCTAGGCATGCTGTAAATGTGCTAATGAATTTTCTCTGGTAAAGAATTACGCAAGAGTTATATTTTGGTGAAGTACAATACAAGATGAAAGTGCTATGAAAACTTATCATAATGTCATTGTGCATGTATATACAGGATGACCCCTAAAAATAACATCTGATGATGAAGTAATAGATGCACATAATATAGCTGAAAGTATCTTTGTGTAGCATTTTGATTACAATCATTTGTTCAAGGAGAGAAGAAAGTTCTTCTTATACTAAGAATAATGAGGGTACATTCAAAGCAGCAGTAGTGGAATTTTGCCAGAATAAAGGTGGGTACTTGCCAAGAGCTGAGGACAAATGACAGAGATGAAGGAATCTGGAAGGTGGATAAAACTAATGCTCAAACAGCAGATGGTCTTGCATGTAACATTCATTTCTAAGAAGACTGCATGCATTTGACAAGGTTATGTCCTCTGTCATGGAAAGATATGCCACTGGGACAGTGGGTACCCAGCATGCTTCATGACCCAAGGTTTGGAAGTTATTCATTACAGCAGAGACTGATGGCAGTGACATGATTATACACACTTAGAAAATTTGGATGAATGCCTATATGCAAGGGAATGAAGTGTGATATCATTAAAATAAATGTTGTTGTTCTTTTACGTAAGGAATAAATATAACCCATCTTAAATCAAAAACATTCCAGTTCTAAGCAGTCATGTCCATTTATGTTGCTCACTAAATCTTGTTTTAACTAGTACGGATAATGGATGTAACAATGAATGCTTTAGACTGTAATACAATTCTCATATGTAATGAAAAATTGTTCTCTGCACTTGAAGGGCATCACCAGCCTCAGGAAGAGTAATTCAATTATTTTTGGGTCTTGTTCACAGGTGATGATGTGCACAATCAGAAGACTGACCAGCAGATTATGACAGTGGTAAATGTTCTACAGACATAGTACTGAGCTGTGGTAGGGGAGTAACACCTGAGTCATAGGTCTAAGCTCTAAATTGGGCAAACATTCTGGTTTTCCAGCATCTCCTAAGGTCACTTGCATTGTATAATGAATGAAAATGTGAAATCATTGATACATGCAGCAGACATACGTTTCCCTCTTGTCTTTTGGGTAGCTTTGTTGACTATTCATGATATTGAGAGGAGCTCAGAAAACTGTGGAAAGTTCAGAGTTCAGCCACTACTCTCCAACACTGAGTCACTTTAGGTGATTTGGGGAGTATTATAGAATGAATGGCAGGCATTCCACAGGGAGTGAAAGCATGTGGGCAAAAATATGACATGCTGGAAAGATGCTATTGCTTAGCATACCTGAAACAATTGAATATACCACAGGATAAAGGAGAGACTGCTGCTAGGCAGAAAAAAAAATCTGACTACCCGGCTCAGCGTTGTACAGCTGCTACCACACCAGAAAATGCAGTTTGGAAAATGATGATGGAAACAATGTTATTTATGAGCTTTAAAAAAAATTACCACATCATTATACTCATCTGTTATGCATTCCTTCTCACCAGTTCTGTAAAGAAGGTAACATACACAATATCAGACCATCTGAATTTATTAACTTTAAATTACAACATATCAGCACTGCTATTGGGTCTGCCTCTGTAGTTCAGCAAATTTAAAAATGTTTTTCCACATTCCCTTCTCCTAGAAACACAGTATATCCCTATCCCCATCATAATCTTAACCTATCCTGCATCACCCCTCCAACTTTAAAACTAGCTAGTACCAAAAAATAGAAAAACATTTAGCCAACATATCTAATCACCCCCAGTAAGATTCCATCTATGGTTTATAATGGAATAAAGGCTACACTACTTTCTTTTTGAACATATTTTAACCTTTTGTTTGTTATAATACAATCTGTAGTACATTGAGAAAACATTGTCAGTCCTCTTCTCAAAGCCCAGCGACATTCTTCATACATAAATCAAAAGTTAATATCCAAATAGCAGCATAACGTATGGGCTGGTATGACCACAATAGCAGGCTGTACTCTCAAAGATGACCTACTGCTCAGTATGGATAAAAATCACCTTGTAGGAGCATACATTTTTGATATGATGAAAGCCTTTGTTGTGGATTAAAACCTCATTGAAAATGATGACATAAGCACAGTTAGTAGCACAAGGCTTGGTTATAAAATTCTACATGGATATTTTACTGTGATGTTAGAAAGCTCTCTGTCCATTTCTTCCCAGTGCTTTAATATGTCTCACTGTTCAGTTTTGTTGCTTGTCTCCTCTTTTCCATCTTGAAAAATAAATTACCAGGTAACCTTTTAAATTATTGTACTCAGATGCTTTTGATATATAACATTCCAGCTCACCCCCATCTTTTATAGAAAGCTAGCTTGAGTATTACATCATACATATTTTTTTAACTTCTCTTAAACAAAGCAGAACAAAACAAACAAAAAAAAAAGAAAAAAAAAAGTAAAAACAGAGTACCTGCCTTTGGAGTGAAGCTAAAACACACCTTAATCCCACAACAGTGGTATATTTGCCCACGGAAACCAGTCAAGATTTAATTTCAGATTTTAATTTCCTTGGAATATGACTTGCCCAAAGCCTATCATCCCACTACCATCTCAAGCAAACCATATCCAAAATGAATGCATTTACTTTTTAGTGCTAAAATGTTTTCTCATCGCCTTTCCATGATTATTGCAAGAATAACTTGGAAAGGACTGTTACTTGCACAACTTGAATACAACATACCTGTTATAACAATGTTTTACAAAAATAGCCCATTTTCACTAAAACGTTGTCTAATAAAATCTATAAATTCCTCTCATTAAGCTCCCTTTATAGGATGTCTCTGTTTAGTCTTATCTAAGACCACTGGCTTTCTGTCAAGCAAAAAACAAATCTCCTATTATGATATTTGCTGTTAAAACAAGTATACCAGATAATTTTCAGTGTGTGAAGACTGCCAGAGAAAATCACAATGTGCATTCTCCATTTAGGGCCTGTGGAGATTCCAGATCAGGCTATACTGCACCAAACCTGCCTTTTCAATGCTGGGTCTAAGCTGTTAGGATCCCTATCACAGGCACAGGTAATACATGAATGATTGCTCTAAATTTCTTGCACTTCTGAAAAAGATGTTTACTGATAAAGTCCAGTGCAAGTATAAATATATCACACATAACCTATTTTTCACAAGCCTAAAACATTTAGTAAGGTGGTATGATCTAATTAACAAAGACCCTAACTAATAAGCCATAGATATACATTTTTAATCCATATTTAAATAACTGATCTCTCATGCTTATTAAAATGTTTTGTTGTAATCTGTTGACACTTAACATCATAAGCATTCACAGGACTTACAAGACAACTGAGCCTCAGGGCCATTTCCACCTTGACAGTACTAGCCATAGGCCTTGCATCTCCTTTCAAGGAAGCCAGGCTAGTAATACCAGGTGAAAATTATAAATACCCACCTTTTTAAAGGCATGCATTGTGTCATACTGCTTAATTTGGATGGGGAGTTTGCAGGTACATACCAAAGGAGGCATTGTATTTTATGACTGGTCTTATTTGGGCAGAGTACAATGTCTTTGGACCAGGATGCCACACTCTTGCTTGTAAGATTTGTAACACAGAATGATTTATTTACTACTGTAAATATATAATGGTCAAAGTCCAACTTACTGTCTACATGCATGTAGCAATTTGTAGGGATACTTGTCTTACTGAAAGACACTATTATACACTTCTTAGTATTGAGTTTGAGACTCTAACTCTAGTACCATTTGTTAGTCTATGTCAGGCTTTCTTGGAGGGTATTAGGGACATGGGAAGATTCAGGCATTTGACGTAATGTGCAGTTGTCTGAGAAATTGGTCAGCCAAAGGCCTTTTACATTATCCTTGATTTCAGAGAAGTAGATGCCAAACAGGAGCAGATCCAGCACTGAGCTCTGAGACATTTCACTAATGACTGGCCCTTTGTGAAGGTAGACTGCTGAATCCTAATTTCTTAGGTCTTGTCTCTGAACCAGTTGGCTATCTAGTGGGTGACATAGGGGTTAATACCTAATTCAATGAGATTGATTACAAATACCCAAGTGGGGTAGTGTGCAGAATGCTTTGGTCAGGTTGAGATAGGCAGTGTGCACCATCTAGCCCTCATCCAGTGCCTTGTTGACCTTCACAAAGTATGTCACCAAGCTGAGTACATATGACCTGTCCTTCAGAATACCAAAACAAATTGGATCTAATGTCTATAGGTTTTCTATATCATTATTTAACATATCCATGATTATCCTTTTCATGGGTTTACATATCTGAGAAGTCAAGCTTATGGGTCAGTAGTAGCTTGGGTATGTGGATGGCCTGCCCTTGTGCAATGGGGTAATTGTTGCAGAACCCAATTTGTTTGTCAGAAAGTGTGTTTGGAGGTTGTGGTTAAATAATGATTCTAGTATGTCTCATGGTCCATGTTTCATGCTAATTAAGGATGTATCCCAGGATATCATTGTGACCTATCAATGCAATGTTTCTGGCTTTTGAATGTGAGTTGCGGACCTGCTTCCTAAAGATATTTGGGGGAGTTATGGTGATGGATATTTTCTGAGTTACGTCTGGAGAGAGAGGGGTGTGAAATTGGAGCTAAATCTGTTGGCCAGTAGATTTGCTACATCTTCTGGCTTAGTACAGGTGGTTTGATTTACAATTATTTTAGCACACTATGTACTTCCTTTGAGGTTGCAGACACAGCTGAAGAAAGCAATGTGATTTTCCCTGGCCTGTGGAGGCTACTCTTTACCTCACATTTGTCTTTGTCTTCCAACTTGCTTGTTTAGATTGATGAGGGAGTTTTTACCTTGCCAGGCATTGTTAATAAAGACATAAGAGTACAATAAAGTAGTGCTGGAAGACAATGTTTTTCTATGCAAACTCTGAGTAGCCCATGATAACTCTTGCATTTTCATTTCATATCTTTATACCACAATTACACAGTTTAAATAATATATAACAGAAAAAACTGAACACAAAACAGACAAAATCAAAAAAAAAACAGTTTCTACTAAGGCCTTTAAAGCTCATATAAATCAAACTGCTTTGTGCAGTGATATTTATTTCATTATTATTTAATTTACATTTGGTTACTGGGAAAGTCTGACTAAATACAAGTCTTTTTTCAGCAGAGGCCCAGGGACAAAACCTCCACATATAACATACAACAATAAAGTCCATTTTCACAGTTGCAGAAATATAACTTTTATATAGCTTACATCAAATAAAACTAGGATGACAGCAGAAAAACATAATACAAATTGCATCAAACAAAACTAGCATGAGAAATATCTTCATCTGTCCCTCGGCTGAGAGTAGGATTGAAAAATAGTACATTATATAGGTGCAAAGAATAAGCACCTTAAATTCTTCAATAGAATCACATTCAGTGTGATATAGTACTACAATAGTATAAAGTATACATCAATTGTCTAAGCTTAGAAGGGTCAGTAATTATTGAGGAAGAGAGAGGTATAAGGAATAAGACTTACAAGATAAAGAGAAGTCTACTGACTGACAACATGGTAGAAGAATTTTCTTTGGGTGAGTGAGAAGGAGATGGAGTTAGACTTGCCCGGGGAGTCATAATTGCAGATCCAGTTAGCTTTGAGATGTGTTTTATAGCTTTCCTAATCTGTGACAGTTATATGGTGATAGATAGATAAATAGAAAGAAAGAAAGAAAGAAAGAAAGAAAGAAAGAAAGAAAGAAAGAAAGAAAGAAAGAAAGAAAGAAAGAAAGAAAGAAAATAGTGTGGGAAAAATTCATAAGTGATTCAGCAGAATTATTTTATATGTGCAGTCCTATCTTAGCAATTGAACCTAGTTACTAAAGTTCTCACTCAAGAAGCTGTTGTGCATGCAGGCATTTACCATGCCCAATGCACCACCTTCTCCACATAGACATCACTATTTTGTCCATTATTTTCTTTCCTTACTATCTGAGCAAGGCCTACCAATCCATTTACAGCTATGGCAACAACTTTCCTTAAAAAATAGTCACCATTTCCATTCTGTTTGATCTTGCCTGTACATCAAATTTACATCACAGAAAATCTGCAACTAAAGTTGTACAAAATTAAACCCCATAACTTGTGACAAAACAAGCAATACAAGCTACTAGTGTTATCCTTCATATGAGCAGCTCATAATGAACAAAATTTAGTTTATGATGAAGTCTCTTAATCCAGTGTGTGACGTATGTGAGAAGAAAGTGCTTATTTTATATTAATTGCATGATTTAATCACAGCTCGTGGTTGCCTGTTTTTTCTCCCTAATTCCAAACTGTGAATTTTTTTAACCATATCCTATGATATTCAACAGCAAATGTTAGAATTATTCAGTCATGCTGTTTTCAAAGAATACTTATCTATATGGTTCTTACCTCAATATATTCCAGTTTGAATCTGGTCTAGACATTTACTGTGGTTAATTCTTTGCTATAGTTTGCAATATTTCAACAATTTCAAAAACCATCATAATTGCAGAGTCTAATGGCTACCATTCACCATAGTGAATTTTACCTTTAATAACATTTTCATATGATTGATTCACCGGATATTATGCTTTCTAAACTGTTTCAATGTACCATGTCTTGAATCTTATTCAATAGTGTCCTTTATTCCAACTTATTAATATTGATTTGTAATCACCTCAAGTGCGCTAGCCGTTTAAAAGCATTTATAACATTTACTGTCTGTTTTTCCTCTGTTTTCTGCAAACAAATATCTTGTTTTCCCGCCTTACTGAACTAGAATAGTCAAGTCTTCAGAGTTTGCTGATCTCTGGGCTTTGGCTTGGTTCCTGTGCTATTCCGTATCCTTATTTGGATAAAGGGAAGCTTCTTTGTTCACCAGTGGGAGTGGGGAGCACTGAGCAGCCTATTTGTCCCTAGAGCAGTGGTTCCAGCCAGAAACTTGTAGTCTATTGGCAATTTTGGGTCAATTCCTAGCTCTTTTCAACCCCCTGCTATAAAGCCCGCTTTAGCGCGCTTTTGCGTGATTTAGCACGGAGTTGCCCATAGAGCACCATCGGCAGCGCCAGTTAAACAAGGTTAAACTATTTCTGGCTCCGTAAAGTCTGCTCTTCAATTTTTCCCTTAGAACTTCTCTACTTGCAATCTAAACAGTCTATTCTCTATCTCAAAAGCTCAGCACTTGCTCCTAAAGCATTTTTATATAGGTAAAGTACTTATATACTAAACAAAGTACTACATTAGCCTAGAATCCCCTTGAGTACCCATTTCCCTATAGGTCCCTTCTGACTCAGTTACACAGCAAACGTTTTCACTTTTTCTAGCATGTCGAAGGGTCACTTGCTAGCGTCCTCTCCTGTTCAGCTGGTGAATCTGGGCATCTTGAGGCAATGTTACAATTGCCTCATGTACACAGACAACCCACTCCTTCTCCCACAAAACACAAATACATGTGAGAGATGCAACTATATAGCCAAACTAGAGGCTGAGCTCTCTCAACTCAGGACTGGCAAGACCAGACAGGAGGAGAAGGAAACCACGCACACCACAAACCCAGTTTCACATAGAACTATTACAACTGCAAAACAAACACATCAACACACAAAGACATACTCGGAGGCACTGATCAAAAATCTACCAAAACTACAGAGGCCTCCAAAGCAGACACCCAAGCAACTGCCACCTCAAGACATAAGACATGCAACACATAGTTCTCAAAGTCAATGTGCTAAACAGTCACAGCCCTTAAGGCCAAACACAATGCCAGACACACTTGTTATAGGTGACTCCATAGTCAGACACACTGACGTCCCACTCACCAGACTGAACAAGGAAAAGATCACAGTAAGCTGCCTGTCAGGCGCTAGAATCCGCCACATAACACAAGCACTCAGGTCACTCCACAGCAAGTACAAGTATGACTCAGTCATTGTCCATGCCGGTGTGAACGACCTGAGACGTACCTCCCTGGACTACATGAAAAGAGACATAGAGGAGCTCTCAGATTATGTAGCCCAGGCCGGTATGACCCTGACCCTGAGCAGTATCCTAGCCTCACCAAGAATGATGCCACAATACAGAGACAAAATGATCAGCTTTAATAATTGGCTTAATTACTGGTGTCATTCTAAGGGGATCCAATGTCTGTCTGCCTGGGATGACATGCTTGACAAGCTACGCTGCTTCGCAAGGGACGGCTTGCATCTGTCACCCCTGGGCTTCCGGATATTGGCAAAGGCTCTTGCCACCCCATAGTGCTTTTTTTAGGCAAGGCTCAAATGATAAACCTACCACCCTAGAAAACAAAAGTGGAAAAAAACTAAGGGTAATGCTGCTCAATGCCAGAAGTCTAAACTCAAGATGCACGCCCTCGAAGCCCTCCTCAGTATGGAGAACATCGATGTCTCTGCTGTGACTGAAACCTGGTTCAAGGCTCCTGAGAGCACCCCAGCACTATCAGGTTATACCTCATATCATGCGTTCCGGCCCCAAAATCCGGACCGAACCACAAAAGGAGGGGGAGTATCCATATTCATAAAGGATACCCACACCTCCAGGTTAGTGGCAACGCACGAAGCATCGGAGACCATCCAGGTGCAATTAACCATAGGTAAAACTGCCCTACAGTTTGTAGCATGCTACAGACCACCCTCTCAAACTCAGGAAACCCACACAGCCTTCCTGAAGACACTGGAGAGTATGAATGTCTCTCCAAACACCATCATATTGGGTGACTTCAACTACCCAAACATAGACTGGGAACATTACTCAAGCCCCAACACCCTAGCCCAAAGGTTCCTGGAGTTCATAAACTCAAATGCTATGGAACAACTAGTCACCATTCCCACAAGAGGAGAAAATATACTAGACCTGATCATCACAAACATGGGGACAAAATGCCCCACACCGGAAGTATATCCCTCATTGGTGAGATCAGACCATAAATTAATTTCACTGGAGATCCACATCCCGCCCCCAACCCCAGCAAAAAAGACCACAGTGAAGAACTTCTCAAAAGCAAACTTCACACTTCTTAAGACTGGAGTGGTATCCTTCAAGGCCCCCGAGCCAGTGGAAACCACAACCCATGCTGCTGAAAGCCTTACAAATGCCTTCTACGAGCACCTCCAGGAATGTATGGATCAAGCAATCCCTAATAAAATCAAGACCCTTTCCACCAAAGGCAGGCGCCTGGTCTGGTGGACCCCAGCCATAAACAAACTCTACAACAAGAGGAGAAAGCTACTACATGACAGAGCAAAATCCCTAAAAGGGAAGGCATCTCTGATCAATACTAGCAAAAAACTACGATCACTCATAAAATAATCCAAGGCCAACTTTGAGAGAAAAATCGCTAAAGACACAAAAGACAATCATAAGGCCTTCTTTAGCTATGTTAGAAACCTGGGTGGAAACTCCCAGATATGCTCAGAATTAGTCCAAAATGATACAAAAATCACTTAACCCACAGACATTGCCGACATACTGGCAGACAGGTTCAGTGCAAATTTCTCCCCTCCCTCCCCCCCAAAAGGAGAAATATCTATCCCACCAGAGTCTAGCCTCCCAAACATCTCAGATGCCCAGGTGAGAGCTGCTCTCTCTAAAGCAAAAAACACAGCATCAGTGGGACTGGATGGTGTCCCCGGCTGTGTGCTACACGAACTCAATGAGGAACTAAACCCACACATAAGGCTGCTGTTTAATCTTAGCCTTACTACAGGATACGTACCCAAAGAATGGCGTACGGCAACTGTGGACCCACTCCACAAAGGTGGTGCTTCTATGGACCCTGGAAATTACTGCCCCATAAGCTTGATGAGCCTTGTCTGCAAGGCCATGGAGAGGATCGTAATGGAACTCATAAATAAAGACATTGGGGACCTACAGACACTGGATCCTACCCAATTTGGCTTTGTCAAGGGCAGATCCTGCCTCTTGAACTTGGTCAACTTTTTCGAAACAGTCACTAAGGCCATTGATGAGGGTAAGGCAGTTCACACAGCCTACCTTGACCTAGCAAAAGCGTTCGACACAATACCCCACTCGGGCATCATAGAAAAGCTCACCAGCTTAGATGTAAACCCATATGTCACAAGATGGGTTGCAAACTGGCTCAAGGACAGAACCCACAAGGTTAGAGTTGCTGGTGCCATGTCAGACTCTAAGCCGGTCACGAGTGGTGTCCCACAGGGCTCAGTCCTGGGCCCCATCTTGTTCGGCATTTATTTTTCTGAAGTGCAGGCAAACATAGGGGGATTGTGGCTGACAATATTTGCAGATGACTGCAAACTGGGCACCATAATTGACACTCCATCAGACACAGACATCCTCCAGAGAGGTCTCATAGAAATGGATAACTGGTGCCAGAGCCATGGCCTTAAGCTAAATGCCAAAAAATGTATAGTCATACCCTTTGGGAAAAACAAGGTAACCCCTAATTACCACATAGGTGGTAATCCATTAAACACGGAAGAAGTTATCAGGGACCTGGGGACCCAAGTTGACAGTAACCTCTCTTTTGACACTCACATTGCCAAAGTGGTTAGGAAGACCTTCTACATTGCCCACCTGATCATGAAGAGATTCACATCCAGATCAGGAGAGGTCATTGTACCCCTGTACTCTTCACTTATCAGACCAATGATTGAGTACAATGCCCCATTCGGAATGTACCTTACCCGACACCTGCAGCAGTTGGAAAGACCCCAAAAGTTCCTCACCAAAAGGATAAAGGGGCTCAGACATATGTCATACGCTGCCTGACTGAAGAAACTCCAGCTCTATTCAGTCGCATACCGTCTGCTCAGAGGTGATCTGTGCCTGACATACAAGGCCATGTCCAACCCGGAATTAATGGACATGCTCCACCTCAAAAAAATCCAAATCCACCAGAGCCACGAGAGCAAGAGACTTAAACCTCAACACGGATATAAATAGGATGTGCTGGAGGGACAGATTCATCACCCAGAGTCTCCCTACACTATGGAACAGAATCCCAGTCCATGTGAGGCAGAGCTCCTCACTGACTCTGTTCAAGAGAAATCTTGACGAGTGGATGGGAGATCGTAGGTTTACCCCGGGAATCATCTCTGTGTCACTGCTGGACAGAGGCACAGCAAACTAATGGGTATATTATTCTCATCCTAAGGGGTGGTGAAAGCCACACACACTCTGGCTAGGCTTATAAATGCCCTAGGGCAGATAGCCTAGTATGAACCTATGAACCTATAAACCTATGATCAGGGTGTTGAAGAGTAAGTAATCAGTTACTAGACAACCATTCCAATATTTACCCTTTTCAATAGGATGCTGGGTGAATATTCTGGAAAATTTGAGCATTTCACTGAAAAACTCCCTGTAGCATAGTTAATGCATTCAAGAAGGATCATATTGTTTGTTAAGCCATTACAAACACAGTCGCCATTCCTCTGCCAACTCCACATTCTGTTCTAAATCACACATTGTTTCTCCAGCATTATCAATTGTTCTGTCTGAGTTTCCTCTTGCTTGACTTTAACTTCACTAATCAAAGTGACAACCAATTATCTTTGATATTGCTTTATCAACATTTACAAAAAATCAACACATTGCTAGCTCAAACCACATTGAAAATGATCAAAGTACAGGATAGCAAGAAGAATCAGGAAAAGAAATGAGAAATGCTAGTTTGAACTTCAGCCTTCTTTCCTTAAAATTCCTTTTTCTCCTGCATATGGCAGTTGTTGTTAAAGAGTAACCTCAGACTACTACTCATTCTCAGCATACACTTGCATCTAGCTACAAACAGACCTACTAGTTTGCCATAGTTGCGAGAACTTGCTCATTACCACCAAAAACCAATTGTTATTAAGTTTAGGCTTCACATACTTAGCACTTGATTCTGATATTAGCGGGATCTTTACTGTTATTTTTTTCTTGGTGAATTTTTTTGCAACACTTGTCTATTAATTCATCTTGGTTTTCATTCAGTCTATCAAATCTAACTTTTCCATACTTTCCAGAACTGCATATAATTTCACATTTTATCATTTTGGCTTATCCTTCATTCCAGAAAGTAGTCATTCATTCTACCTGCTCAAACTGTTTTCCTGTCTCTGCTGTCTTTTCCCATGTCTCTAGTTCCACTGCCTTTTGCTGATCATGCTAACCTCCATGTCCCCCACTTCATCAAATTCCACAGTTCAGTTGTTATCACCTCCTGACCAGTCCACACCTCTGGGATGTTTAAACATGACTTAATTGGATCAGTAGTTGATGAAGACAAAGAAGCATGGTCATTCAGCTTTAACTCATGACTCACTCTAACATTAAGTTGCTCACTTTTAGCTGCAAATTCCATTTTGAATTGGTAAACAATAACAAACAACGAACTTAGGAAAATATAAAACCAACTGAAAAGTAGATGGCACGGGTGGGCTGGGTACTACTTCAAACTGTTTATTGAATCCACACAAATAATACAAAGCTCTTTTCATCTCGTATAATATAGAGACTTCTTCAGGCAAAATTTTAACACTGTACCAAACCCTTTATATTTAATGTCCCACACCTTCTAATTAACACAAGACACCACCTACTAATTAAGAATAGTTAAAAATAAAAGCAACAGAATCTAAAAAACAATGTTAAATGTATACTGTGGCTAACCATACATTGACTTTATGTTAAATTCAAACTGATCAATAAATATCTATGATCAATAAATGATCAAACCTAAAAGATATATGTTATTATTGACAACAATTATACACCCTAACACATAAACATACTAAAATCATTAAATTAATCATATAAAAGTCTCATCATATACTAAAAATAATTAATAATTGATTAATAAATAATGATTATTCATGTACCATAAAGAACATGCTTAAACTAAAAAAGATGTATGTGTATGTACATAAATATACATGAATAATATATGTTCTAAAATTTCTTGAACAATTTATGGTCAATCTTAAAAATATTAATAATGCATATGGATACACAACCTAACAATTTCAGCTCTCTAAACTTTTCAATTTGAATATACAAGAGATTGAATACAATTCATTCAAACCAGGCACCAAACAGGCTCTTGTACGTAATTGCCAACATAACTCAAGTTTTTCATGTAACAATGAATCAGGACCTCCTCTGCCATCACTTTTAATACTATCAATGGCTCTAAATTTAAATAAATGATCTGGGTTGTCTTTAATGTGTCTGGCCAAGGCATTTTCAAATTTTTGACCCTTGATGTAATATAGGTGTTCATACACTCTCTCCCTTAATTTTCTGTCAGTCTCGCCAATATAGAAAGAGGGACACCTCTGGCACTGGGCTAAATATACTACACCTTTTGACTGACAGTTAAATCTTTTAGTAGTTGTATAGGAATGTTCTCTGATCACAAAATTGAAACCTGTTAACATATGTGTGCAATACCTGCACATACAACACTTATACATACCTTTACCCCTTTCATGGGTAAATTCAACATTTTTCTGTTCTAAAATGTTCTTTAGATTCCTCCCTCTTTTAAAGACTATTCTTGGTGTACTACCAAGAATCTCCTTTAAAGTGGGGTCACTAACAATGAGTTCCCAATTTTTAAACAGGATATACTTAATACTCTTACTATCAATACTAAATGGTGTAATCAATGCTAAATTCAAATGTTTATTTCCTAACCTTTGTACCACCTGGTCTATATTGCCATTCACATCCTCTCTGTCTGTGGAGGGCATTCTTCTCAAAATGGGTTTGTAAACACCTGATATCCTTTTAGTCCTTACTTCCTGAATTAAGGGATGTAAGAATGACAAAGGGGACCCTCGATTTAAAAACATAGATTGTAATTTGTTACATTCAAACCCAAAGTCATCCTCCCTTGAGACCATCCGAGCTGCCCTGACTAACTGTCCTTTTACAACTGATCTTTTTTGGTGTGTTGGATGGGAGCTACTGAAATGGAGGAACTTATTTGAATAAGTTTCTTTGCGATAGATATTCGCCACATAACATTCTTGTTCAAAATCCTTCCTCAAATGTACATCCAGGTATGAAATCTGGTATTGATTAAAATCATATGTAAAAATTAAAAAGTTGGTTGTACTATTGAAGTATGATACTATCTCTTTCCCTTTCATTTCATCACCCATAATCAACATGAAAATATCATCCAAAAACCGAGTATAAAATTTTATTTGACTCGAAATAGGGGCTACTTTGTCTACAAACTCATGTTCCCAGTGGGCCATAACCACGTTCGCAAAACTGGCACCACATGGGGAACCCATAGCCACCCCTATTTTTTGTAAATAGTATTTACCATTGAATGTTATAAAGTTTGAACTCAGGATGATATCTAAAAGTTCTTCCACTATTAACATTTCTGAATCCAAAGCTTTTTTAGACATTAAAAAATCCCTCACCCATTCAATACCTTGTGCTTGAGGGATGGAAGAATATAAATCCTTAACAGCAACTGTTAAAAAGTTATACTCTGCATTAAATTCTAATTCATTAATGTTTGATAAAAATGTCCATGAATCTTTGCAAATCTGCTTTTCTCTCATAATATATTTCTTCAAGATGTGATCAATTACTTTGGCACAATAATAAGTTATGCTATTTCTAGAATCCACCAATGGCCTCATTGGTGGATTGTTCAGATCTTTATGGATCTTGGGTATTCCAAACAAAATAGGTAATCTGGGGGCTGCCATAGTTATATAGTTATTCATGTCTATATCAACCCTACCTTCAATAAACATATCACTTAAATACATACGTATTCTATTGTATGCTGTATTAAGTTCTCCTTTTGATACCTCTTCATAAGTATCAGATGAGATAATCTCTTCCATCTTACCTATATAGTCTACACAATCCATCAATACTACTCCACCCCCTTTATCTGGTTCCATTACTCTCACCCCTGACTGTTTTAACAACATAAGTTCTTCCTTTTCTTGTTCTGTTATGTCTAAGATGCTTTTAACATCATGTCTGCTTCTATTTAAGTAGTTAACAACATCCTTCTCACATATCTGTTCAAAAACAGAAAGTATTGGGTGTAGGAGGGGATTAAATGTACTTGCCACCCTAAATGCATCTGTTACCACATTATTCCAGCCAAACATTACTGCCAGATTCAATTTTCTTACACACAATTTAAAATCTATAAGCGTTGTAGGTATGTCTGCCTGGCTATCCAGAATGAAAGTATAACCTTTAGCTAACAAATTAATTAACACTGGCGAAATATCAATGTTCGAATAATTAAACACTTTAAAATCTTTAGAGTCATTATAAAAAATTCTACAGTTACCATTTTCACTCACAACAGCCTCGTTAGTTATGTCCGGTTGTTCCTGGAATTGTAATAAGTCCTCGTTGGTCATTGACGTAAGTTGTAACTCAAGGCTGTCTGGCGAAAATTTACATGTCCTTTTGTTGCGTTCACATAACTGTTCCTTTGACTCATAGAATTTATGGCATTCTGATTTTTTTTGTTGATTATTCCTTACATAGTCCTGGTTACTTGTTGTGCTTCTTGTCTGACTTGCACTGTTGGTTCTTGGTTCTTCACTGGAAAGACCCACCCCACGTAGATTTTGATTCATTGAAAGTTGTGAAGGGGGTGGGTTAGGATAGGCTGACCCATTTCCATATGCTTGCTGATCCTGGTTTAGGTTTTTAGTTTTAAAATCTTTTTGCTTTACAATATATTGGTCAATGCTGGTAAATAGCCGATCATAATTGTATTAGTACCTTATGAAGTCTAAGTTTTCTTTAATGAAATTATCCAGTACTGTTGCTTCCTTACACAAAACATCCAGTTGCAATTGATAATGTTTACATATTAATTCTAAAAGTTCAATACCATATTTATCGAACAATTTTAACAGGTAACAATGAAAGGGAGACTCATCTATTTAACCTGTTGGGTATTGCCATAGTCTCAAACCTTTGGCTACTATACCTTCACTTATACATTCATGAAAATATGCGATCTTGAGCTGTAATTTTTTAATTTTAAAGAGTTGCTGATCAAACTCCTTTAATAAAGATGAGATTTCTGGTGGACCCAAAGCAGGTTGCTCCGTAGTGTGGCTGGAGGCAGCTGATTGCATTGACGGTGCTTCATTAAGCCACTCAGAAAATAATGGAAGCTGTAATAAGCCTAGATCCAAATTCCCTCTCACTGGTGTCTCCGGTAAATGAAACAAACTGATTCTGCTCACTGTTCAATTCTTGTCTATTACAGCTCAACTCTTCAGTGTCCATTACATTCCCTGTAATTTGATTCACTGTTGTACCAATAATATTGGTACTTACTTCCAATGAACCAAATGCTCGTGGTTGTTGCAGAGTGGGTTGGGTACAAACAATACTATCTAATTTTGTAGCCAAAGTATCCACGCTTAGCGTTAAAGCTGTTATTAACAAAGTGAGATTCCCTGCTTCACTTTGTTGCGATGAAGACAGTTCAAATAGTGGTTCCCCAGCACCTTCCATGGTCATAACGACAACGACGAACAACGAACTTAGGACAATATAAAACCAGCTGAAAAGTAGATGACATGGGTGGGCTGGGTACTACTTCGAACTGTTTATTGAATCCACACAAATAATACAAAGCACTTTTTGTCTCATATAATATAGAGACTTCTTCAGGGAAAATTTTAACACTGTACCAAACCCTTTATATTTAATGTCCCACACCTTCTAATTAACACAAGACTCCACCTACTAATTAAGAATAGTTAAAAATAAAAGCAACAGAATCTAAAAACTAATGTTAAATGTATATTGTGGCTAACCATACATTGACTTTATGTTAAATTCAAACTGATCAATAAATATCTATAATCAATAAATGATCAAACCTAAAATATATGTTATTATTGACAACAATTATACACCCTAACACATGAACATACTAAAGTCATTAAATTAGTCATGTAAAAGTCTATATAATTAATCGTATCGAAGGTGATCCAAATGTTAAAATTGCTGAGCAACCTCAACGGGCAAACAATTTCATTAACATCCATGACATTCCAGTCCCAGTACTAATTATCTTTATTTGTGCAATCTCCTTCCCTCAACAATTGGGATCATCTCCCATCATTTGCTCTTGTTTTGCTTCCTGCCAATTTTGGACATCCATCATATCCTTGCCCTTCTTTTCCTGATTCATCTTGTTGTCCTGTACTTCTCATTTTCTGCCGTTTTTGACTTCTTCCTGTCCTTGAATCTCCCAGATTACTGAATCAACCAACCTCTTGGTCAGCACTTCGTATACTCGTATCCTTTTTCTACCTTTACATAATCTCATGCATCCCTACCTCCTGCCTGTCCTTATCTGAGTAAGCCTTTGTTTTCACTAGATGACCTACATATTTTTCAAAGGGTCTACTTAATTTCATCAAAATCCACCAGCTCATATTTCCTTAGTTTGTTTCACACAAAATCCACTTAGCTGAGTAGACAAATGATCTAAACATGGTACTCCAATATTAGTTTCATGCAATAACACACACATGCAAAAAACTCCCGTGTATATGTTTTGCAGGGTGGAAGCCTCCCCATACCTCCTTCCTTACTTATGTATTCCCAGCTGAAGGTTGATACAACCTAAAGAATGGGCACTCACTAAAGGAAAAAATATATATATTAAACACGTCTCACTCTTTAGTAGAAATGCTGAAGTACTGGATTCAACTTCAGAAAATATAAACATTTTGAGCTCCTACATGTCAGTGCACTGCATTACATGGGGACAAATGTAAGCAAATATTATCTTAGGTGTAAATAAATATCCTGTGTTCCTTTGTTAGTTCCCTACCTCACTGACCCTGAAATGTTATGGTAAAAACAGATTATTTAGGCCTAATGGAGATGTCTTCCAACTTCTTTTGTCTTCTCTGTCTTTTATTAATTAACCCACTGACATTTTCCTCTCTAACATATACACATAGGTTTATAGATTCATAGGTTCATAGGAGATTAGTAGACTAATGACTTAAGAACCTTTACAAGCCTAGACAGTATAATCTGATTTTACGCAATATATGGCTCCTAGGGGACAACATAATAGCATGGGTTTGTGCCTATGCCTTCAGTATCTAAGAGATTACCCCTGCCATATGGGACACAGATGCTACCCCAGATGTGAAATTGCAATTCCCCATCCATTATTCCAAATTGCATTTGAAGAGGGCCAGGGAAGGTCTATGCTTAATGTAAATAGGAAGCCTGTTCCAAAGAAGGGGCAGTCTCTGATATACATATTTGTCTCTCCAGCAATTTTTGTTTGAGTCACTGACTACGTTTAAATCCCTAGATCAGGTGACCCTCATACTGTCTGGCTTGTGTATGTGTAGCAGCTCAGTCTGGGCTGCCTTTGTGAGTGCTTTGTAGGTCAGGGGTAGGTCACCCCTTAATAGTCAGTAGGAGACAGAGTAAAGGGATATGGATTTTAGTCTATCCACAAAGGATATGTTGTTTATATCCTGTACTTTCCTTGTGAGGAGCCTCTGAGGTCACTCAGACTGCTGTAATTGCCTAATCAATGAGGGCTGAGTACAGGTGGACTATAATTTCCACAGATCTGTATGCTGTACCCTTACTTATAAGTTGTACCACAGAATGACTTCCTGACCACTGTCGACACATGACCATCAAAGTTCAAGCCACTATCTAAATGTGTACCTAGATCTCTCACCTCTGAGTCTGCTTTTAGGGGTGTACTTTTAATGTTGTAATTTGCATGGGTATTTGACTTCCAAAAGGGTAAGATAATGCATGTTTTTGTATTTAGTTTTGGTCATGGTTCTGACACCAATCATTTGTTTGCTCTTGACCATCCTAAAGGATGTCCACATCATTGGGGAATTCAGTGATTGCCCCCAGCTTGAAGTCATCAACATTGAGAGGCCTTCTACATTCTCCTTGACTTCAGAGAAGAATATTCCAAACATGTGTGATCCTAGCACAGATCCCTTTGGCAAGCCACTAGCAACTGGTATCTTGATGGATCTGGATTCACCCACTTTAACCACATGTGTCCTGTCCATGAGCCAACTGGCTATCTATCTGGTGATGCAGGGATTTATGTCCAGTTTTGTAAGTTTATTTATAATACCTGAGTGGGGAATTGTGTCAAATGCATTGGCGTGGTTGTGTTAGGCAGTATGTACTGTTTTACCATCATGCCTTAGTGACTTTCTTAAAGAAATCCATCAAATTCAGTAAGCATGACCTGTCCTTGACATAGCTGAACTGGGTCAGGTCCTGGGTTTGGAGGATTACTATGTCATTATTTGTCATGTCTATGATAATTCTTTCCATAGCCTTACACATAAAACAAGCCAAAACGTATGAGACTGTAATTTCTTGGGTCAATAGAAGGTCCCCAGTTATGCAGAGAGATGACTATTGCTGTCTTTCTTCCCCTCTATTGAGACAAAGCCAGTCCAGAGGCTGTGGTAAAATAGAAATCCTAATGGGACTGGTAAGTCCTGAATTGAGCTGGTTAAGAGGTAGCCTGGTATATTGTCAGGCACAACTGAAGCCATGTTTTTAGCTTTATAGTGGCAACCTGTTCTTTGGTGATTATTGGCAGAGGAGTAGTGGAGGTTAATTCTTGGGGAGAACTGGGGGTGATGGGGAGGGGAAATTTTAGCTGAATTTGATGCCCAGCAGATTTGCTATATCTTCTGGCTTATTATTTGGTATTGCCCTTAAGACTACAGACATAACTGAAAAATGTCATGTGGTTATCCTTAGCTTTAGAGTCTATTTTTATCTCAAGGTCAGCTTTCAGGGACTTGACTAGTTCCACGATTCAGTTGTTTAGACTAATGAGGGACTTACTGCTCTGCTGTGCACATTCCCTCTTACTTCATGACAAGATTTTCTGTCTTTTGTTGTACAACCTATTAATATCACGTGTCCACCAGTGAGACGTGTTTTTGTGGTTTAACCTGGGTTTGTTTTGGTGTCATACTGCTGCTTCTACGCACCTGTTTACATGGTCATCCAGGGTTTTTTTGTACACCCCTGCATAGGTTTCTGTGTTTTCTGCATTTGACGTAGCTTGGAAATTAGCTATTCTGTCCCTTAATAGGGGGTAATTTGTCTTACAGAAGTTCTTAAAGATGTTAGGGTTAGGAGTGGGGATTAGTTCTATATTTATTTCAAGGGAGACCACTCTGTGATCTGATCTTACTAGTGAGAACATCACACGGAGGGGGGGAGGGTTGAGGGTGGAGCTGGTGGTGGTGCAGTGCTCTACTATATCTGTTAGTACCAGATCTAAGATATTTGCTCCCCTAGTGGGGTGGGAAGACTAGCTGCTCCAGGGCATTTGAATTTACAGAGTCAAGAAATCTTTGGGCCTGCATGTTATTGGTTGAGTTTGCCTTCCAAATAATGGAAGGGTAGTTAAAATCACCACTGATTATGGTACTGGGCTGGATGTTGAGTGATTCTAGTAACTTCAGGTATGATGTATAGGTTTCCTTGTCCCAAGGTTAGTTGGACATGGAGTGGCTCAAGCATGACATATTGTTTGACCAGCCTTTAGGTGTTTTTACTCTCTATGTAGATGGATACATCTCTGCCTTTTGTTCAGTGGGTGGTCAGAATGTATGAACAGCATCAAGCCATGCACTGCCATAGTGACTTCCATGACTTTGAACCATGTTTCAGTAACTTCCCAGATGTCAGTTTTCTCCAGGGTGAAGAGAGCCTCTAGGGAGTGCAGTTTCTTGTTGAGACTCTTAGCATTGAGCAGTAACACCTTTACCTTTTCCTGAGTAGCTTTTAGTATGTTGGAAGGTTTGTCTGTTTGGCAATGTTTAATAAAGGCAAGGTGGATAATATTTTGACCAATATCTGAAAGCATAGAGGTGTCTAGCCTCTCAGCCATGTGTTCCCAGGCTGACAAGTATTGGACATCTTTGGACTGACACCAGTAGCTAAGCCAATTGTTAAAGCTGATAATTTTCTGCTGGCACTGTGGCATCATCCTTAAAGAAGGTAAAATGTTTCTCAATACTAGGCTCTTATCTACCTGTGACACATATTCTGAGATCTCAATTATAGTCCAAGGAGGTACATCTCAGGACATTCATGCTCACATGGACTATAACTAAGTCATATGGTTACTTAGAGGTAAGTAACTTGATTGCTTGTGTGACCTGGCAGACCCTAACCCCTGACAGCAAACTAATTGTAACATTCTCCTTATCCAGCCTGGTAAGAGTGACATAAGTGTGTCACAATGGAGTCTCCTGTGAACAATACATTTGATTGTGGAGCGTATCGCCTTATTGGCTTGGTAGTTGAGACATGATGAGATGAGGATTTATGTGTTATGATGGGAATCGTCTTGTTTGTGTGCATGCAGAGTTTCTGAGAACTGTGCCTGAGAGGCCTTTGAGGTTTGGGTAAGTTGCATATAAGCATCTCTGCTTATGTGGGTTTATGTGTACGGTCCTTTGTGGGTACAGTGAGTGATGTATGTGAGTCACTCACAACCTGTTTGTTGCTTTTTATATCTGTATGTGAGAGTCTAGCCTTCAGTGACAATGTGTAACTGCATTTCTCACATACTATATTTGTCTGTTTGAGAATGAAGTGACTATCAGTGTACATAAGGCAATTGCTACACTGCTTCAGGATGCCCATGTCCACCAAGATGGATGCAGAGATAGCAGGAAAGCATTCATTCATGGTTGTATGTCTTAATGTGTACTTGGCAAAGGATAGGAGTGGATGGTGCTTGTAACCAGATGAGGGAAGGGTGTTTACTTGGTGTAATCTGCACCTAATCTAACCAGCAATGCACCGCAGTGCCCAAACTAGATGCTCTCTAAGCACTGATAGCCCTGGGTGCTATTATAACATAATGTAGACCTAAATAGTCCTAACTAAATGTGTAAATGCTGTTCACTGAGCAAACTAGTTGCCAATGAGGAATGTGGTTCTGAGGTAAAGTCCCAATGTGTTTTTTTACAGGGAAACCTCAACTTCTGGTGTTTCATATATACAAGGCACCAGTAATTGCCACTGAATAAAGAGCAGCTTCCCACAAATGTGTGGTATTTAAGCACAGTCTGTTGCTACTTATTTATTTGCCTTGAATTAATATAATCTATCTAAGCTTTCTGGTTAGCTGACTGTGCAAAGCAATGGTACTCCACGATGCAGAACTGACAAATTAGGTTTTCATTAGCCTTTTTATGTTCAGATTTTGTTTTCTTAGTTTTACCCTGATCTAATAACTTTTTGAAGTCTGTGTTGTGTGGCCTGCACAGTGTCCAAGTGGATATGGTAGCAGTGGTAAGCAAGTGCATTTATGAATTACTTCTATTAATTAACTGCACTCTGCTGTACATTTATTTTATTCAGTTGCATCTGTACTGTTTGTTTATAACTCAATATAACATGTCAGTGTTTTACCTTACTCGTCTGGTTCGTAGCTAAAAGGGCCCTCGGGCCAGTCTACCAACCTGGTTAACAAACAATAAATAAAGAAATAAGCAGAATAAGTAAATAAAAGAATGTCCTGCCCACAGGTCTGCTGTCTTGGCTATAGCAATCTGAAACGCCTCAGCAGGATAGCCACAGGACTATTTTTTTTTTAGTTTGGGTGGCTTTTCAGTTTCTGATGTTGCTGACATTTGTGAGCTTTGATTGGCTAGAAAGAGCTAGCTGCTGATAGGCTTCTTGTTAGCTGTTTTACAATGGTAGCTTTACCTAGAAATGTACTTATTATGTTTTGTCTCTAGAAGGAGAGAAGTATAAGAGCTCAGAATAATCTTAATTCATCTTCAGAGGATCCCTTTCTCTGCCACTTGCAGGAAGTATTATCCTGGAAGTTACCCAATACCAGGGTCTCTTTTCCAGGCTACTTCACTCCCTTGCCAGAATGCCAGATATGTGACTGTGAAGAGCCTTTCTGGCTGGTTGAGTGTCTGGTTTCTTACATCTTGTTTCTGACCACTAGATCCTGCTATGTCTGGCAAGCCTCCTGTCTGCTGCTTCCTGCTTAGAAACTTTTCAACATGCTGCGCTATTACTATGGGAAAAGGGCATAGACATATTTCAGACTGTTTGCCATTAACTCTACTATATGATCACAGAAGTTCATCCTGTACTATGTCCTATGTATGCGCTGTTTGTGACAGCCAGCTTAGTCAGCATGCAGCAAACCATAACAATATAGAATTTGCATCTTTTGCATCATATTGAATGGCTTCCTTTTATATTTGAATCACAAAATGGCTTATTTTCCATTTCAGGTCATGACTGAAAAGTGTCAATAGACCAGATCACTTACATTGATATCATATTAAATGTTAAATATATAAACAAAGTAGATGCATATCCAGTCTTATCCTTTGTTTTAATGTGCACTTTACTCAAGCTTTTTGTTATAATGACAGGAATCGTTTATCTAAGGTGAGGCATAATTTTTGTATATAAAGTCATCAGTTTATTAGTTATGGTTGCCTAATCTATTTTTTTTTCTAACCCTTACATGCATCACATTGTAGGTATGTAACTTTTGTATGCCCTATAACACAAATGCCATTCTGCTATGCATCCAGAAAACCGTTCTTTGCACTTGTCCCACAGTAAAAGTCCCATCCTGCTTCCCTCATTTATCATAGGCGTAGTCATCTATTTGTACTACTGCAGGACTGGGACAGTACTTGTATACTGTTCAGTCTCTTTCAGGTTTTATGTCAGTGTCACATGCAGCCTGTTACTATGTTCTGTGTGTATATTTGTTTGCTGAAAGTTTAGCAATGACGTTTAACTTTAAGGTATCTTGAATGTCACTTGGATATTTCTCTCCTATATTATATTCATGACTGTGATCAACATTTGGTATCTATCCATCAGTGTATGGCTGCCACTGCTAGCTTCTGTCTTTCACAGGGGTATCATTTGCTATATCTGATGTTGAGATAAAGTTAGTTACAGTCTTTTGAAGAATATAAAGGTGAAAAAATGTAAATATAACTGACCAAAATTAAATATTTGTAACATATTCCATAAATGGGAAGGTCTCTATTCCCTCATTTAATTATGAGGTTGACACATTGTATATAAAAAGTCTCTGTCCCCTTATAAGGAAATTTCAGCAAACCTTGAATTTTTATTAGTAACATTTGAGTAAATCTTACATAATTAAATGTATTTTGACCAAAAAAACCAGGACTACAGACACAATCACATTAAAGATTTAGCATACTTCATTCAAAAGCCACTCTGGTGGCATAGAGGGATTAGGCTCTGACTATGAACCAGGTGACACGTTTCAGTTACCAGCTTGAGTGACTGATGGAGTGGCAGAGAGGGAAGGGTATGCCCATCCTGGGTGAGACGGCATTCTGTAGTTAAGCTGTCTAAGGAGACCTGTGGCACTGATAGGAAGTTGCTCTCAGATGTAGTCAAAAAGTGCAGGGTTGGGGAAAGGAGTGGTTAGACCATATAAACCACCACCCCTGTGGGCAGATGCAAAGATGGTCAAGCCTCCAGGACATCCTTAGGATACATGACCAGTCCCAGCAATACAAAATAGGAATAGCTGGTAGGCCTGGTGTGGACGTGGGACTAAAATGATGTCAAGGAGACAAAAAAAAAAGGATACTTGACTCACTGTTACTGATGACCTAGCAACCAAAGAAGAGCTTTCAAACTAGTCTTTGTGTTTCATGACTTTCCACCTGCTACAATAAAATCGCTAGATTCTCCACTAATGCCAAATCACATTCCCATCATTGCCATGCCCTACAAACCCTACATTGGCTAGAATTCCCCAACCTATTAACATATCACCAACTCAACTTATTCCATCAAATACTGTATTACCCTGAACAAACTCCTGCCCTGAACGGCCTCCTTAATTTCCATAACTCTAATAGACAACTACGCTCCAGCAACAAAGCCTTAATTGAAACTATCTGTTACAAAAACAACTCTGGGGAATCTCTCTTTGGCCATGGAATTGCCAAAACTGGAACAACCTTCCTCCTGACCTTAGACTTCTAAAATGTACATCCTCCTTTAAGACTCTCCTGAAATCATATCTCTACTCCTACCATTTATGCAACTGCAACAAACCCCCATAGAGCCATATATTACTATAGGGATACCTTTAACAACACAGGTGCATGTTCTATCTGGGTTGCTATATAAACGTATTATATGCTGTTCAGACTGTATAATACACATTTGACTACCTCTTAGTGCTCACTGTAAATACTGTAAATATTGTATATATTTGTACAAAAAGTCATCTGCCCATACATCCACCAATATAAAAGCTGCAAACTGTTATGTTCTCTCTGTATAAAAATGTCATCTTGTATCCAATAATGGAATACACATTGCTGCTAACTGAAATATCTCTATACTGTGATATCCCCCTGTAATTTTTTATCAATGTTTTATCTTATTATTTTCTTTCATCTTTATGCAATTTGTAACTTTGTATCTTATGTTAATGTAACTTACATGCTTCTTTTTCTACTTTGTTTTGGAGCTTTTCTCCCCAGGACTCCACTGAAAATGGATACTTCCTGTCCAGTTGGACTATCCTGGATAACAAATGTTAAATAAATAAATAAATAAAAAGTGACATGTTCAGTTTTGCTGAAGAGTAATTCTGGGTATGCACAAGTGGTACAGCTTTACCTTCTAGTCCATGGCAGGATGGCAGTGTAGTGAATGTCTGCAACTTTCTGTGAGCCATATACCAACATGTGTGGGTAGGTGGGCTTGGTACAATGGCTAAGATAAGATACAGAGTTTGATTCTAACCTCCATTTGTTGCTTAATCTTATAGTTAACCTCGACCTTAGAACAAAAAAAAAATATTTAGCAAGAACGTGTGGTGGAGCAGAAACGTGCTGGGCCGATATCCCAGAGATCAATGGATCAAAACCATTCTGTTCTATGCCAAGATGTGAAAAACAAACCATATAGAAGATCTGAAGGGTTTCTTAAAGAATCAAATGAAGTAAACTAAGAAAATCTCTCAGTAAAACATGTCTTTAGTTTTAATACTGAGCTTACAAAGTGGATAAGAAAGCAGTTTTAGAAAATAGTGTAGGTAGCAGGAACGGATGATGCAGTTTTAGAACCATTACATCTATGATGGTACAGTTATCTAAAAAAATAAACACTGTGGGAGCAGCCTTTTTCATTGCACACATTAGAAATAGGATTACATAATAAAACATATTAATTTAAAATTATCTTGTTAAATTAGAAATATGACCAATACAATATGAATTTCTCCCAACAGTTTTAATAGCTGTGTTATGAATTTTGACAGGTAAAACCTGCAGAACCAGTTCATAGAAAAAGAACCTTAACAAAATTGTCTGCCCCAGTTTTATCTTTTCTGAACACCAGAATAAAAATCTTTAATAAAAGTATTTCTGATAACAGAAATGATTAACTCATGGCAGAAAGAGGTATGTCTGTGCCTTTGAATACAGCATTGATTTGACAGTATTTAAATTACTGTACTTGGCTGTTATCTTCATTATAGTCTAAAACATTGCAGATGTCACAGTGCAGATTTGCCATAAAAAAATCAAGAGGTTTGAAAAAAAAGATTGCACTGGATAAAGTAAAGGAACTGGGACTGTTGTCTTAAATAGAATAAGAAAATAACTTATTATGCTTTGCAATCATGTGGGAAATGAAAAAAAATATGTTTGTTTTGCAAATCATTTCTTAATACAAAAAATTCTGCATAAATAGAAAATAATTAATGGAGACATAATGGGTATTAGAAAGATTATTCATCTGCAAGCACACAGAAAGGAAATAGCGTGTGTGTGTGTGTGTGTGTGTGTGTGTGTGTGTGTGTGTGTGTGTGTGTGTGTGTGTGATATTGTACATTTATGGATTATATGGAAATGTTCAAAGATCACTGCAAGACATGCTTTAAATGTTTGAAAATCTAGCAGTGATCTGGGTTCAATTCACACTGGCTGCAATTGATTTTCTTTCATATTTCATTTACTCTGTACAATTTTCTTAAAAATCTGCTACTGTTCCAAAAAATGATTTTTAGTGATTGTTAAGAATGCTCGTCAATAGTGGGAACTTACCTAAAAGAAAGTTAAGCTAGTAGTATAATTTCTGCTGTAATTTAGGCAACCTGTCAAGTAACTGCAGTGTGATTATGATAAATGTAATACAAATACAAATACAATGTATTATTTGTTTAATTAGATTTTAACAGTAGTTATTTACATTTTGTTTACAGGATATTTCTTGTAATTTGTTTTTTTTTTTTTTTTTTTTTTTTTGTAATTTGAGGATGGTCTCTCTCTTTCAAATGGTATTATGGTAATACAGTTTGCATTAATAGTTGGTCAGAGTTATTCTTACATTGGGAAGAATCAGGCTTATCATTAATATATTCATAGAGCTGAGGTGCATATGGTCCAGCATTCACAAAGTAATCAGATATGATCACAGGCATAATAGTCAAATACAGAACCTGATTTAAAAGATGAGTATATCTAGTCTTTTCAACCTGCCCAGTTAAATATTAAAATAGTCTGAATTTAGTGAGTTTGAATCATTTAGTGTCATATTTCTTCCTGCTAATTTCCTTCTATCCCAACATATTTTCTACAGAGGTATAAAGGTTTCTACTAATGTTAGTTCTATTGCTCATTATAACATACATTGCAGGTGCTTGCTCTTTTCCTGAATTAGTATGCCATCTTTAAACACATTTGTCCCACATTAATCTTGTTTGTCCTTTCAGTAATTTACAACTGAATATGTACGGGCATTCTGTAGCCTTTCATTATATACTTTTACATCTTTAGCTATTGTCCTGAAATTGCAACTGAGTGTAAGACATAGAATATGAAATCATAAGAAAACTTACATTAAAACAAAAGGCACTGTCCAGTCAGTATGCAAGATTCCATGCAGAACAGGTTGGTGGAAGAATATTTTATTATAATGCAACAATGAAATGATTCTAGTATGGTAAATTTCATGTTTTGTAAGTAAGAAAGTGAATGGAATGGCACAAATTAAACCTTCATGCAGCTACTCTAAAACTGCAAGCCAATAGCTATTTGAAATGTCATTACTCAAATTAGCAAGTGCTTGTATATGGATACCAAGTGTTCAAAACCTGGACTTACATATATTAAGTCTGAGAATGGCATTCATCAGAATATTCTCTTTTCTCCAATGTATGGCAATCTCTGAGTTGGTGTGTGTGTGTGTGTGTGTGTGTGTGTGTGTGTGTGTGTGTGTGTGTGTGTGTGTGTGTGTGTGTGTGTGTGTGTGTGTGTGTGTGTGTGTGCGTGTGTGTGTGTGTTTGTAAGTTCAGGGGCATGGAGGACTTGTCCCTACATTGCAGGGAGTGGGTGCAGGGTTAAAAAGTTCAAAGAAGAGCTATGTTCAATATTTACTTTTCTCTTTTAGTTTCAGTCTTTTTTTTTCAGTATTTCAAAACTCGATAATTCGAGTATTGAGATGTTAACAGGGAGTCCTGCAAAACACAGTGATAAAATAAGTAAACAATAAATGGGGAAATGTTGGTGTTGGACATTTAGTGTCAGCATAAATGAACACAAGATTAAATCAGTAGGTCAGACAGTCATTACACTGAAAGTTCATATGTTATTGTCGAGTTAGAGAAATGGCAATATGCATATTACATGTTAAGCTACAGTTAAAGATTGGTAGAAAAAAGCAAGTCTATCACTTAAAGGCAGTATATTAAGTTGAAGTGTAGGAGTAGAGGAAAAAAAAGCAAATTGCCATAATTTTTATGTACGCAAACGCAGATTTGCTGTTTACTAATCATAATAAACAAAAAAAAAAGAAAGAAAAAACAGTTATAGGTATGTGCAAGAATTAATTTGTCTATGTGTGTGTGTGTGTGTGTGTGTGTGTGTGTGTGTGTGTGTGTGTGTGTGTGTGAGAATGTGTGTGCGCATGGATGTGTGTGGTTCTGTGTGACCATGTCTGTGCACATGTATATGTATGTGTGTGTATGAGAGAGAGGGAGAGAGAGAAAGAGACTGTGCATATTTTAGCTAGCTCTTCTTATTGATGCAGCCATATAAAATATTCTAGTAATATAATTTGCAAGGATTTCAAAAATTTAAAGCAACTTTGAAGAAAAATAGAATAAAAGAAACAATTATATGTGTAAGAATATTTACTATGGTTCATTTAAATATTTAGATGTAGGAAGAATGTTATTAAATGCTGCAGCAGCAGTTTATTTGCCAGTGGGTCAGAAAATGAAGACAGAATTGAATGGATCGCTATAAACATGGGCTAAAAACTTACATCCTGACACCTAAAAAAACCCAGTAAAAAACTTTGTCAAAATCATTTTAAGTTTAGTGTTAGTGAGATACTGCAATGACTTAAGTTTGTTTCTTATGGAAAGAAACTAAATGAGTCTGTGACTATGAATAATAATTGTAAAATCTCTCTGGATAATAATTATGACTAGATATTTTGTGGAGTCAATGATGACAGCATTAAGAAAAGGTTGCTGTAGAAACCAATTTTACTTAAAAAATGTCGTACTGATTACTTTAGCACTGGAAGTAGCAGCAGTATGTTTCACTGGAGAAAACAGAAATGTAGCCAATATGCATTCAAGGGTTAAAGAAGTAATTCATAATACCAGTGCTTAAAGATTCTGAACATGTTTATCAAGTACAAATTCAAGCAAGAAGATGGCATGTCTGTCAACAGAACTGGAAACATAGTAAGGACTGATAGACTTTAGAAAAAGCAACATTTTATAAAAGTAAACCAAAAACAAAAGAGGATGAACCAAACCACAGCAGGCAGCAGATAAAAAAGAATCCTGTTTAATGGTAAGCGCTTTCGCAGCACATCAAGCTGCTTCATGAAGCAGTGGTTAGGTTCATCCTCATTTGTTTTTGGTTTATTTTTGTTCAGTTGTTGGTTGAACCAACTATCTACACCACATTCTTGTTCTTCTGCATTTTATAAAAGCAATTTTGAAAGATGTGAAGGAAAAGTTAATACTTACGGTAAACACAATCTACATACAGAGAGAAGTGCTCACACAATGCAAAACAAACATGTTTTTTCTTCATTCAATATGCAAGTTGTTACTATAAAAATAAGATAATTCCAGAGAGGCATTAGACTAGAAGAGTAGTCTGGTAACTATACGACTGATACTGGGACCAGAAGCACTGCAATAAGTGGGCTGAAAATCACAAATGTTTCACAGTTTTGTAAACAAATGATGCTAGAAACTATAAAACATCAGTTACTAATATGCATATTATGGACCAAATGGAAAACTTACCAGCCTTGATAGTGAATGACATCAGATATGACCTTCAGGGAAGTTATTGGCAGAAAATATTAAACTGGGGAGAAATAAAGCTCATAAATTCCAAAATGGAGTTTTTTTGAAAAAAGTGATCCTAAAACATAGAACTGTGTTTGAGGAAATGTTAGGTATGCTAAATAGAGCCAGAACTGGTAATAGTTTTGTTTTAGAAACCAATCATTTGTTTTTCAAACAGAGGTCATTTTGCAGTGCTTGCTAACTAGACAGAAGAAATGCTTGCTAACTAGACAGAAGAAATAGATATCAGAGCTAAAACAATAAAAGTCCTGACAAACATTGAGGGTAGGCCACTCCTGTGGTGTCGCATTGAAATCTGAAAAAAATGCTACTAGGTTACCTAGACATAATGATTAGCCAAGTATTTTATTTGGAACACTATCCATAACTTGTGCATAACTGCAACATCATTTTCATTGTTTTCTGTGAGATTAGTTTTCAAATTTCAGTATAACTTGTGCTTACGAAAATTAATAGAAAACCAGTCTAAAAATACATACCTGTGGACTTGAATAAAGAAATTATTACACACATTAATTTGCCTCTTGGAATAGCAACTATTCCTGTTATACTTCAAAGGGCTATAGTAAGATCATTTCAAAGAGCGCTACATGCTGCAATTGTTCTCAATTTATTTTATTTTAATTATTTATTTAACAATTGTTTACCGGGAAAGTCCGACTTGGAACAAAGCCAATTTTCAGTGGAGGTCTGGGGGAGAAATGCTCCAGTCGCATGTCTTAGACTTTCAGAATTTTTCTGAATGATATCTTAGTTACTAACACATATTATGGAAATATATATGCAGTTTTAGAGAAATGTTGATGAGACAGAAGGATGCAGGTTTGCATCTTAAAGGACATGACTGTATTTTCAAATAAAAGAACAAAGCTAGGGACACCTGGAAAATATAGTTTACACCTTGTAGAAATTGAACTAAAACTTGTCATGGAAGCCTCATCTCCCAGAGATGTTACTGAAGTGAACGAAGTACCTTTTGAAACCCCAGGAATAACACTAGCAATCCTTAGAATAGCTGAAACCAAAGTCTGAATGTGGGGCAATAAATACCTAGTACAAAGTTATAGTAGCTAGACAGTATTCTCCTACTCTGAGACATACTGCATTTAGTGATTTGGTGTTAGAATTTATAAGTAGAGTGCAGAGTGGCGAAGCCCCCTGCCAAAGTACTTTAACATTATATCAGTGAGTTCCAGAATATGCTGTTTTTTCTTTGGATTGCATTTTTTTTAGTTTTAGTACTTGCATGATTAGGTCTCACACCTCTGATATAGAGATTGAGATGATATATTTGTGATTACTTAATTATCACAGGTTCTATCCAAATTTATAAACATTGTTAAACTCTTTGAAAAGTCCATTTGCTGATATTGTTGATCATCATTTAACTGATTCCCTTGTGTGATATTTCACCTTATGCTGTAATAACTTTCATTTTAGGTAGAATGTCTTAACAGTACTAACCAACTACATTGTTATGTCTGCTGTACTAAGCTTAGCTGAGAGGTATTATTTACAAATTTAAAATGTTATGGAAAACATATGAGCATGAGACTTTCTGCAGACCATGCTTCACTGTTATTTTCGAAACACTGATTCACAGAGAATGTTTTAAATACTGTGAATATGCATATCAGGTGTTAATGGTAGGTACCACGGGCAGTACATCAATGATAATACAAAATAAAGCACTGGTCTCTCAGGATGATATTTTGTTGAAAGTTCATGTTATATATTGAAAGTCTGACTTCTAATAATAGAGTTACAACTCTGTTGTGGCATTCTGGAAGGTTAGATTTAAGCGATACAATGGTCATGTATTGTTGGAATTTAGAGTCTCAGTTATAAACAGATTCATTTTTATACTACTAAGATATTGCATCAAGCTGATCTTGGAACATGCAGAGTGAAAGATTGTAAAAAGCCACCTTTACACACATGGAAAAAGTAGGAAAATCCTTGTCTACACTGCATATCGATATATGATATTTCTGATTTTGCTTGATGCACATTCAAAGTGAATGAATATATATGCATATACACATAAGTTGCTACTTCTGAAAGAAAAGTTACCAGTGTCTTACTATAGGGCATGGTATTGGTCCATCTCCTATATGGCATCTATTTCACAGACCTTCAAACTAACATTCCTGGTGTATGTTCTCTAAGTTCACAAACAACTGTAAACTGGGTGTTGTTATTCAAACACCCACTGACTCAAATTGCTCTAACATAGGTTAGACCATGTGAATAATTATTACAAAGGACATTATTTTGACAATAACTGTATAAAAATGTATCAAAATTCATTTGGTAAATAAAACATGAACATACATGTAGGTGACACAAACTCTTGTTGATAAACTTTATCATTTGATTATCAGGGCTCTACAATAGTTTAAAAACTTTCTGTCTTACTTATCTAATTTCCAAAGGCATTTCCACTAGATCCAAAATGCCTTAATTCTATTTAACTTGTATCTCATCATGCCAGTTAATGAATATAATGTTCCTTTTGACATGTATTTTTTAAACCTATCACTCAACCTGAGAGACCTCAGAGATTCATAACTAAAAAGATCAATGGCCACAAAACTCTTAGTTATCAGGACAGAATGGATCCACTCTTTCTTTAATCAGTCTCTTATTGTCTCCTGCACAAGAATGTTACAGCCATATCTCTCAACCTCTTAGGTCAAGAAATCTGGACAAAGCCCAACATAATGGGGGGGGACGATGGCCCAAAAATAGGGACACATTTTAAATGTTGCTCTTATTGGAGTAAAACATTGCTAGAATAACATGGTTTGTGTTAGCATGCATTTTCTGAAGAATATGAAGTCTGAAACTTAAAATCACATCAATATTTACTGACTTTAATCCTTAGATCATCCCAGTGATTTGTCAAAAATACACAATTTTTATGAGGAACAGACCAAAAATATGAGGCAAAAATATGGCATTCTGTGAAAATCTGTACAGTTGAAAGGTAGCCTATTGAAGCAAGAAAGATCCTCTTGTTTTCCCATTCCCTTCACAGATGAAATGGTACCTCAAATACCTAATTAAGGGAACTAAAGCCTCATCAATGAATAAATAAGATGTGGAGTGATAGGTTCATGTCACAATATATCCCTCACATCTGTAACAAGCTTCCATTATATGTAGAGCAAAGAAGTACCCTTGCCACCTTCAAAGTAATCCTAAATAATAGAACTGGCAGTCTCAAATTGCCCTCCACTCTATCTTGCCTTGAAGCTGGAGAGACCTTTGGAAGAGGGTATTTTGGCTAGGATTGTACTGGACTGAAGAATGATTGCCAAGTACTTAACGCTGAACTCATGAGCTTATAGTAATACCAGCTGTTATGCCATCCATGTGTGTAAGCACCAGTGTTTATCCAACTTCTCTTTCCTTCCAAGTTCTGGTATGTGTATAATATAGCATTCTTCAGACTGAAGAATACCCAATACTGTAATGAGTAGTGGAACATGTGACATAGATTTCTGTTTTAAATAAGTAACAGTGACTGCTTTGAACTGGTAGGGAACACATATGTTGTGGAGTGTCATAATGCACTTCTAAGGGAAAAAAAATCGCAGGAGCATTCCTGTATTTTACCCCAAAGAGAGAATGACACTATAAATGCCATTTAGAGTCGTCCATGTCTGCGAAGTACTGCCTTTGAGGTATATTAGAGCAGTGGGTCACCATCTTAAATTGTAACTGCAGCTATTGATATGTCATTGGCAGCATTACAATGTGGTAAGAAAATGCATGTAGATGTTGTATTGTAGTTCAAAGACATGCAGTGATTTTGTTGTGTGTATTTCTTGAGCTTTGTGTTTGCCAGGTTGCTGTTAGAGATTCAATGCATGAGACTGGTGTTCGCTTCTTTAGAAGTATTGGCCACAGGTCTTTGCTACAAAAACAGGGAATTGGCATGCTCAAGTGTGTTGGCTTGGTAATAAACCTTTATTTCTAACTTTTGGGTAATATAAATACAAAATTCCTACCATCTGTCTGTCTCTCTTTTAGACAGCTACAGCCACTCACGTAGTTTAGAAGACAACTAGCTGTATACAAATATGGCAATACTGCACTACAAGGTGCTTGCATTCACCTGCACAGCTACTTACAAGTCATAGATTGAATAAAAAAAAAAATCCTACCTCTGCTTCTTTGTTAACTGTTGAAAACTGAAATCAAGTTCAAAAGAGACTGACGGAATCAGAAAAACACAAAATTCCATTAACGTTAGAAGGCTAGAGACATGTGTTCTTTAAAGGAAGATATTATTGTGAGATTTCAGCAAAATTCCAATGAAAACCAACAAAAAGCTGATGATTGATAGCAATGTGAACAGTCAAGGTCACCTTTTTCATTTTAAAAACATCCGATGCAAGATTGCTTACAAGGAATGGAAGCCATTTACTCAAAAATTATATCTCAAAATGATTGTCTGAAAACAAGAGGCAATATTTGTGATGCCTTCCAAAATGGTGAATTTTTCAAGGATGTGTAAAGGAAAACATACAAAGTATTTTCACAAAATGCATTTTCAAAACTGGTAGAATCCATGTGAATGGTTGACAAGAGTCCCCAGATGAAGGGATTCCTAGTAGACTGACGTCTCATCACAGATCACAAAATCTGTTGTATTTTTAGTTCTGAAATATTACAGGGAAATGTAGCTCAATATATAGAGAGCTGATACACTAAAATGTGAAATCTGCTTATATACCAGCTGAAAGTGCTACATATACTTGCATTTTAATAAATAACTGCAGTAATGTAGTTTTGAAACACTACACAAATCATGATATTACAGGAACATGTTGAAATGTAATGATATCTGACACCCTTACTGTTAAATTGTTTACATGACATGCATCTCTATCTATATACCATGTTTACATTAATCAGCTTAAAAAAATGGATTTTTTCTGAAAAGTCAGATGCTGTTTAAATGTATTTAAATAATTAGTATTGTCTATTTTTATTGTCTTATGTATATGCCATAGGGTCTGGTTTCCTGCATGATGTCAGATGCTGTGTAAATGTATTTAAATAATTAGTATTGTTGGCCTTTTTTTAGTGTCTTATGTATGTGCCATAGGGTCTGGTTTCCTGCATGATGTCAGATGTTGTGTAAATGTATTTAAATAATTAGTATTGTTGGCCTTTTTTTAGTGTCTTATGTATGTGCCATAGGGTCTGGTTTCCTGCATGATGTCAGATGCTGTGTAAATGTATTTAAATAATTAGTATTGTTGGCCTTTTTTTAGTGTGTTTAGGGTCTGGTTTCCTGCCTAATATTTTGAAACCCGAATGAAAACTGAAGGCAATGGCAATTTTACAAAGAATATCTCATCCCATACTTCATATTTTCAACTACCAAATTTTACATGGGGAAAAAAATTAGTACCAGGGGTACTTGGGCAAAGCTTGCTCTACAGGAAATAATGAAAACGTTTTCAACATTATTTGGATATCTGTGGTGAGAAATGAGTATTTTTGGCATTCCATCCTACTGCATACAACTCCTGCTACCCCTTTTCTGCCATATGTCCATGATTCTCAATACTACCTTGAGAGCAGGGACATGGAATGAGGCCTTGATGCAGAACAGTAGATGGATTGTTTATGATTGCAGAACAGGCAGGTGCATGTTCACTGAATGTACGATAGATGGATTGTCTGAACATATAGCAAATACATGAAATGTCCCTGAACATAGAACAGGGAAATGAAATGTCTCTGAATGCACACCAGATTGTTGGAAGGCATCTGTCTTTTCAGGAAGAGTCTTCACTGAGGCATGGCGGACGATGCTATAACACAAAAGATAATGAAGTTATAAATCTTTTAA